>NC_000087.7:66288541-66452981 GCF_000001635.26 Mus musculus | reverse complement strand
GAATTCTTTGTATATTTTGAATATTAGCCTTCGATCAGATGTAGGGTTAGTAAAGAACTTTTCTCCATTACTAGGTTGCCATTTTGTCCTATTGACAGTGTCCTTTGCCTTACAGAACCTTTTCAGTTTCAGAAGGTCCCATTTGTTAATTGACCAAGATATGCTTTCAGACATGAACATGGCATGACTGTCCTAAAAGAGGCTATGCCATCAACTGACTGAGACAGATGCAGATATTTACAGCCAATCATTGGTCTAAACCCAGGAACCCCTATGGAAGAGTTTGATCAAAGACTGAAGGAACTGAAGGGAATTACAACCCTATTGGAAGAACAACACCATGAAAAAACTAGATTTCCCAGAATTCTCAGGTACTAAGCCACCAACCAAAAAGCATACATGTACTAGTACATAACCCCTACTATACATATGTAGCAGAGGATTGCATTGTCTGGCCTCAGTGCGATGAGGGTGTGTGCTTGTCCTGTGGAAGCTTTATGTCCCCAGAAAAGTTGAATTCTAGAGAGGTGGGTGGGAGAGTAACATTTTAGAGAATGGAGGGAAGTGTGGTAGGGGCCTCATGGAGGGAATATGCTGAAGGGGATCACATTTGAAATATAAATAAATAAAATAATTAGTAAAATTGATAGTATGATATAGTTTAGAATATCTTCAAAACAGGAGCATGAAAGTAATTGGATATAGGAAGATAAATTTAATTTTAGAGATTTTAGGTATGGTAGTCAAAATTCTTTAAAGAAAAAACTGGAATAATTATGTGTGTGTGTGTGTGTGTGTGTGTGTGTGTGTGTGTGTGTGTGTGTGTGTGTGTGTGTGTTTGTAGAGGGATTTATACACTGTGGTCCAGCCCAGGTATTTAAAAATAGATGTCTATGGTCAGATAGTAAAGGAATCCAATAGATCTTCTGTCCACAAGACTGAGTTTCCCAGATGTTCTTCAGTATATGTTGGGCTCTCAAAGAAATATACTCTAAAACCTTCAAAAGAACAAGCATACCTGTGAGAATGAAGACAAAAAGGCAAAAACCAAAGGGGTCTTCTATGTGCTTTACATAGGCTAGCACAAGAATATGTGTCCCAGAGTTAGGATAGGTTTTTAGACCTCAAATGAGGTAATGAACCGAAAATCACTTATATCCAGTGCTTTTCACTTTCAGTTAATTCAATATTCAGTAAAGTTAACAACTAAGACTAGCAATCAAAAAGGTAGAAGTCATAGAAGTAATATGCCTGGCAACCTATCTCCTATATAACAACCAAATAGACAAGTAATAAAGTTCAGACAAGTAAGCTTTATTCAATAATAAAATATTGGGAAGACAAACAAGGGAATAGGTGTTGCAAATTCTGTCTTACAGTTTAAACACAGTGTACACGTTTAAACAGGAGGTGGTATATTTATGCCCACCACTGACATGTTAACTCAGTGCCTGTTCTATGGTCACAGTTGTCCATTTAGTGTGAAAATTTTACTCAGAAGCAATTTACGCCTCTAGCTGTCACCATAGCTTCAGTCTTATTATGATTTGAATATATAATATTTTGAGTAGGCTAATATATTTAAACAGTTGGTCTCCAGGTAGAGACAGTGTTTGGGAAGGTTATGGAACATTTAGGAATGTTTTTTATGAACATTTCACATATTGTTCTATAATGAATATTAGCAAAAAATCCAATATATCTGGAAAAGAAAGAAAAAGTAGTTCAAGTCTAAGTGGATCCCTGATGCAGGAACACAAAGTCTAACCCTTGTATGTTCTGTTCAACTATCTCAGCCAGGGAATCTACATTTCACTCTAGGTGTGCAATGGATTTTTCAAAGCATTGGCTGTCTTGATCTGTATCTAATATAAGGCTGTATAGTTATTCTCTTACAATGTTAGAGCTGCTATCCCAGTGCCTGCACTAGGTAGCCCTGCTCCCAAAATTATAGCCAACGTTAGGGAAATAGTTTCTCTCTTCTGTCTTTTGATGTCTCCCCCAACATGCCCTATTAGGTTCTTCAGCACTATTTCCTCTGAATAATAGGTTATGGATGGCACCAATTGGACTAGAATAGAGAACTCCTTTGCAGTAGGGGAATTAAGAACCTCTCCATGCACACACAGAGTCAACCCTGTTGAATAGGCCCACCATGCCTGTTCAGGGGGAAATAACCCATTTGGAATGCACCATGAGGGTATTTTGGTTACAAATATGTTGATGTGACAAGGGAACTTTTCCCAGGCAGGTCCCCTGTCCTGATATGGTCTGTATGGTTAAGGTTCTTCTCTTGGGACCATATGCATGCAGTGTCTCTCTCGGACTCATTATATTTAGACATAAAACCAACATCTTCATAAAAAGGGTTTCTGGCATAATAACACAACCAGCAGAAGATGGTTAGCTCTGGTTGGGAACTGGTCAAAATCTGAAAGGTTTTAAGCATCCTTGACCAGAGCAGATCTACGGGGGCGCAGAGCCTGCTGGGGAAGGACTGGGAGGTCAACAAACACTGGTTTGAGAATAGACTTTGGCATAAGTTTTTCAGGGCAAGACCTCTTGGTATAGGTTTAGTGTTTGCCAAAATTCGGTTTGGTCCTACAGTCACATTCAGGGGGTTTACTATTGGTTTTATCAGGAGCCTAATTGTGAAAATGAGTTTGAGGTTTTTCCCCCCAATAATATAAAATCGGAGGCCCCAAGGTTTCCCAGTTTCCCAGCCCTTTTCCTGCTTTCCTAGGCTGGTGAACTTTAGTTGAACTTCAGATTCCCTCCCCTGTCAGGTGACTGTAATAAAATTTTCCATTGATGCCTTCTATCCCGATGTTTCACAATCCCAAAAAGCATAATAGAATTGTTCTGGTTCCCCATATGCCACAGTTCTCTTTTCCCCAGACATATACAAAATTCTCCCTAAGTCTACTTAGTGTATGAATGTTGTAAAGTCTGTTGGGAGTCAGGCCATGAGTTATCAGCCAGCCGGCACAGATCAAACGTTAAATATGGAAATCATGACATCCCAAGTGGTTTTTCTTTATTAGCCAGTTGGGCCCAATAACCCATTTCAGGATTCTCAATTGTCCTAGTCAAGTCATAAGGCTGCTGCTGGTTTTTGATCTCTGAATGGAGACATGGACTGGGAACAGCAGCACATGCAGTCAGTAAAAACAGCAATCTTAGGACCTAGTTAATTTTAACATGGAGGGATGAATAGGACTCCAGCTCTTTTAATAGTATGAAAAGTGATCATTGCAGAAAACAAGGATGAACCAGTTTTGTGATACCTTAGTTCTAGGATTGTCATAGACTTCATAAAAAATGAAAATTTAGCACCAAATATGTGGAAACTAATGAGGGCAGGGGAAGGAAGGGTAGGAAGGATAGCCCACATCTGGCCAGAGTTCCTCCTATGCTCTGGGCAGGCAGACTTGGGAGAGCTGCTAACCCTCACGGCCTCTCTCCTGCCTTCCCATACCTGAATGTGTTCATTTTTTCCTCCCCCTCCCATCTCCCACCTAGTTCTCCCTCCCTCTCTCCCTCTCTCTCTCTCTCTCTCTCTCTCTCTCTCTCTCTCTCTCTCTCTCTCTCTCTCTCTCTCTCTCTCTCTCTCTCTGTCTGCCTCGTGTGATTTCTTTCTTCTCCCTTACAAGTGTGATTGAAGCATTCTCACTTGGACCCTTCTTGTTGTTAAGTTTGTTGAGTTCTGTGGATTGTATCTTAGGAAATCTGTACATCTTTGGCTAATATCCTCTTATTACAGTTCATTTTTCTTTGAGATTTTATTTGTATTCGAAACAAGAACAGTGTTACATTTATGATAAAAATGATAAAATGTTGAATAGATTCACAAAAAGAAATCTTAGTAATTTACTGTTTATTTACTATTACCTGGACGTTTTAATCATTATCATAGAGTATAAAATAAAATGTGAATGTGAGAAAGAAATTTAGAGAATGAATTGGAGGGTAAGGATGGAAGGTGTCGAAATTTCAGTTTTGTTGTTATGAAGAGACACTATGACCACAGTAATTCCTATAAAGCAAAGAACGTTGCTGGGGCTGACTTACAGTTTCAGAGGTTAATTTCATTATTGTCTTGCCAAGAATCATGGTACTTTTCAGGAATATTTTTGTTAGAGCCGGAGATGAAGCCAAGAGCTATAAATTTTCATCCACAGGCAGCAAAAAGAGGCTGTCTACACACTGGCCAGACATGAGCATATATGATCTCAAAACCTGCCTCTAGTGACAGCCTTCCTTGATTGAGCAACAGAGTAGAGCTGGCCCTAGATTTGGGGCTTTCTGATGAGCTGCCTGGTGGGCATGGGCATGGGTACCTGGTCCTGCCTCTTGTTTGATGTGCAGTGGTTTGGACAAAGGAGAGACCCTTTCCATCCCTTCTGCCCTCACCACCCTTGGCAAGAGAGCTGTCCCTGATGGGGCCATGAGCCCAATCACCTCTTGCAGCACTTGGGAGATTAGGCCATGCACCTCATCTGAGCAGCAGGGAGGGAGTTGGCCCTGGTTTGGGGGGTTACTGGTGAGCATGCTCAGAGGGAGTGAGAATTAGAGACCTGGCTCCATCCCTTACCTGCTGTAGCACTGTAGAGTATGACCCCTCTACCTTGTCTGGGAAGCACAGTAAAGCTGGCTTTGATGGCAGGGGCACAAATGAGAGAGCACTGAGGGTATGGTAGCATGAAAGTTTTTTCTGCCCCTTTTTGGCTGCAACTTTGGAAAGGGAAGCTTGGGAAGGGCAGGAAATCTCTCCCAGATGGTGGTAGTGTGGCAGAGCTGGTGGTCTGATTAGTCAGATCTCTCTCAGGCCCAGATCCTGGGGTTTGAATTGCCCCACCACAACATTGACCCCCATTGGTGAACTGCTGAAGTAGATTAAAATGGCCACCCTACAGATCCCATACTACAGGATCTCCATAAAAAAGGGCAACAACAGGATATCTGAGAGGAGTTACAGTTATGCATTAGTACTGATAGTATAGTAGAAGGCAGAGAGCTCTTAAGACTCATTAAAATGAACAACTTGGAAACAAAGAAGTGTAGATAAAAGTGCACACTGTGGGATATACACTGTGACATTATAAATTCCAGGATGAGATTCTTATTCTGGTGGGGTGGTTGCAATGATGGAAGCGGAATACAAGGTGATGAGGAGATAAGTGGGACTGGGTGCATGATTTAAAACTCAGGAAGATCAAACAAAAAGTTTGAAAAAGAGTACCAAATTTTCAAACCATTATTCATTTCTATGTTAAAGGGAAAAAGTAAAACATACACAGGGGTATACAACTATCTTCATAATATAAAAATAAAAAAAATACTAACTTTTCTGACATCTAGGTTTCTACCCTAAAAATTGAACTAATATCATGTAAACATGACATTTTGTGAGTTAACATATTTTATTTTGAAGAGTTATAGTAAGCTATAGGTTTAGAAATAAGTTAGGTACGTGCACAAGTGTGTGCATGTGCATGTGTGTGCGGACACACACACACAAATACACATAAGCTTATGCACATAATCCTGGATATATGGTATATAAATCATGATATTTTTTTTTCTGTTCAGGAAATGTGCAACAAAACTGAATTTTTTTAACATATTCTATTTTATTAATATTTTATTCTTCTTTTTCTTACAAAATCTACGGTGCAGATACCTATATCCCAGCTAATAGTTTTCTTGTAAATATCTAAAACAATTCTTGCTGGTATGGTAGTTAATACTCATAGCTACAGCCATAATTGGAAGACCTTTGAGTTAAAAAAAAAGCCTAAGGTAATTGTTGAGATTCTCTTTCAAGACAGTAAAATATGCACAAATACTTCATTACTCAATATTTTAAATGTTAGCAAGATAAATATCTATGTTACTATTTTAATTTTTTTACATATGTGTGGTTCATAATAAGAATGTCAGTGTTCAAATACAATTTTCTTTACTGATTTTTATTTTGGGCGTTTTAGTTTGCATAAACATTTTCAGAGTAGCAGAAGCCTTATGAAACAAAGGCTTGAAACATCTGTTATTTCTCCTAAATTATACGTCCCTACTGAATATTCATAAAAGGAAAGTATATCTCAAGCTTAATTATTTAATCTTCAATTTTTGTTTTAGATTATTTTTATATATGCAGAAACATTGTCAGGATAAAGTTTTCATATACCATTTATCTCTTTTTTCTTTAATAGTAATACTTTAAATAACCATAGTACATTTCTGAAAGTAACATCACTACTATACTACTTGCTAAAGTATAAAGTATAAAGAAATATGAAGAATGTCTTTATGCCAGGATACACCAAGAAAGTAAATCCATAGTCAGCTAAACTATACATAGACTAAACAAAACTAGATATAGACCTTTATGTTATGGGCAGTAGAGATGGTTCAACTGGTAAAGTGTTTCCTGCCAACCCTGACAGCCTGAGTTTGACTCTTATGTCCTATATTGTAGAGAAATAAAAGTGACATCTGATGTCATCTGAGCTATACATGCACACCATGGCATTTCTTCACAGGCATGTGTGTGTTCACATGCAAACAAACACACACACACACACACACACACACACACACACACACACAATCTCCACCACCACAACCACCACCATACCAAACCACACAACCGAGGGGGAGGGATGGAGGGAGAGATGAAGGAAAGGAGAGGGAGAGACAGAGACAGAGACAGAGACAGACAGACAGAAACAGAGAAAGAGGGAGAGAATACTTCATTATCTCTCTTTAAATAATATATTTAGTCTCGACAGGTTTTCCCGTCCCCTTTGTGGGAGTATTTTAGCTAATGCCATCCTTCTGGAGTCCTGGGAAGCTCTTGCTTTCTTAGCATCTGGGACTTTCTGTTTTTTACCACCAGTTCCTCATCCCCCAGTTGCTATACACCCCTGTTCAATGTCCTTACCCTCTGAACAACTCTCCTGTCTTCTCCCATTCCTGATTCTTCCCCTCTTTTTTGCCCCCCCTCTTCTCTTCTTCACAATTCCCTCCCATCATCTACGTCCCTTGATTATTTTGTTCCCCGTTTAATTAGGATGGAAGCATCCACTCTTTGGTCTTACTTCCTCCTGAAGTTCATGTAGTTCATGAGTTGTATCGTGGTTATTCCACACTCTATGCCTAATGCTAGAGCGGTGAGGTAGGAGTGGGTTGGAGGTTGGAGGATCACCCTCATAAAATCAGGGAAAGGGGAGATGGGATATAGGGGTTGTAGATGGAAAACATGGAATGGAGATGACATTTGAAATGCAAATAAGTAAAGTGTCCAATTAAAAAGAAAGTATTTAGAAACAGTGTGAATAAGGATGGCCCCCATAAGGTTCATATATTTGAATAAGTACTGAGTAACATAATTGAAAGAGTAAGCAGGTATGGCCTTGTTGGAATAAGTATGACCTTGTTGAAATGGGTATAACATTTTTGGAAGTATTGACACTGGGTATTATTTTGATATTTCAAAATGTACATTACAAGACCAGAGTTTCTCTCTTCTTTCTACCTGAAGATTCTCTCGCTACTGTTCAATTAACATGTCTGTCTACATGCTACTGCACTCCCACCACAGTAAGAATGAACTAAATCTCTGAAACTGTAAGCAAGTCATGATTAAATGGTTTCAGTTTACAATATTTTCCTGGTGATGGTATCTTGTATTAATAGAACACTTATTAAGCCATAGGATCTCACTACATAGCTCAAATTTCCTTGGAAAGTATGATTTTGCTGCATTAGCCTACTGAATACTGGAAATAAAAATTATGTCTTACCAATACCAGTTACTTTCCCCTATTGGAACAGACTAGCCTAAAGATCTAGTGTAGAAAATTATTTTCTCCACAAAAATTTCGTTTTTTAACAACTTCACTAACAATTACTATCTCTCATTTTAAATTCCATTTTAAAAATAATTTTGTAAATTAATTAGTAATGTCAAAACTATCTTCCATTCACTTTCCTATTCTGTTTATTTTCTTATTCTGTGTAATGCTTAAGACAAATATTCATGTATATTCTGATATGGTATAATTCAACATGTGAAGCATTAACCAAAGTGGAAAATGGTCCATGATCAAGCACTTACCTTTGCCAAACCTCTAATCATTAATAGGTCCTTATGATATCTTGTTGAAATTCATAGCTATCATAAAGCTCTAAAACTAGAAGAATTTTATTATTTGTCTGTGTTCACAAAAGAGTATTTAAAGAGATGTCTTAGTAGTTAACTGAGATTGCTATTGAATGACAAGGGCAGAGTTTGAATTTACAGCATCCATATTGTTCATACAGCAACAATTTGGGCAATGGGTGTAGGGATATGATTCAAATTTAGAAGGGGATATTAGCAATACTATTGATAGAGTTTGCTGGCTTCAAATATAGCCAAATCCTGGGGTGTATAACTCCAGAGGAGACACCCCAACCTAACCTTCCTGGACTGCTTGGTTCATAACGCTTTCTCTTCGCACCCTCACAAAGTTCAAATACACTCACAGAAAGACACACACATACAATGCATACATACATATATACATACATACACATAATACACCCTATTTCAGATAATAAAGGACACAAGTTAAGGGCTTTTCAATGATCTCTCTGTTAAAATATAGTTCACTGCTAAAACATTTTATCACATAAGGTATCTTATGGATATCTTCATTGTGAGAATAATTATATGTTATATTTTGCATTAATTTTAAATGCATCAATTCACACAATAAAATCAGACTTCTTTTTTATTTTTTTAATTTTTATTTATTTATTTATTTATTTATTTATTTATTTATTTATTTATTTATTTATTTATTTATTTATTTATTTATTTATTATGGTTTTGTGAGACAGAGTTTCACTCTATAGCTCTGGCTGTCCTGGAACTCACTTTGTAGACCAGGCTGGCCTTGAACTCAGAAATCCACCTGCCTCTGCCTCCCATGTGCTGGGAATAAAGGCGTGCACAACCATGCCCAGCATAACATCAGACTATTTATTTAGTCTACAATAACCTGCATGAAAAATGAAATGAAAAATAGTTATTAATGTTGTTTAGTGACAGTTAACATTTTAAATTAATCTAGTATTTAAGGTACAGATGGGAAACATATTCTCAGACAATTAGCATCATGTTACAAAAGATTTTATCTATAATTTCCAATATAAGAACTTCAAGAAAAGACATCTTGTCTTAAAGAAATAATATTCTTGAATTGGAGAGATTGCTCAGTGGTTAGGAGTGATAGCCAGTACTCTTCCAGAGAAAACATTTGTTTCTCTACACATTCTTTGTAAGTTGAAATCATCCATGATTCCAATTTCAGGCGGTCTGATCCATGTACCAGTCGTGTAATCTGGTGGTGGGGAGCTCTTAGGAACTCTAGAAAGTCCCAGAGAGCTGGGATGTGAGAGGCTCCCGGAACTGGGTGGTGATCTTAGCCGAAATGCCCAACAGTGCGGAGATGGAACCTGGAAAGACCACCTCCAGTTAATACACAGGGCCCCTAGTGTCTCTAAAAACAACTGACTGAGACACATGCGGATAATTATAGTTAATCATTGGACGCATACAGAAGAGTTAGAGAAAAGTTTGAAAGAACTGAAGAAGATGACAACCCCATAGGATTACCAAGAGTGTCAATTAACCCAAACTCCCAGGAAGATCTGAGAGACTAAGCCACCAGACAAAGAGCATACTTGGGCTAGTCCATGGCCCCTGGCACATATGTAGCAGAGTATTGCTTTTTCCAGCCCAGTGGGAAAGGATAGACTGAATCCTGGAGAGACTTGATGCATCAGGGATGCTGGTGTGGGATATGTTGAGGTGAGATGGGGTGGGTGTCTTGTGGAACACCCTCTCAGAGGAAATGGGGAAGATGAATGGGTTGAAGAACTGTAGGAAGTGGGATCAGGAGGTGGGATATTTGGAATGTAAATAAATTAAAATAAAATACAAACTTACTGCAGCATCAATAGCTAGTCAAGTCATTGCTTTCTTCATACTTGTCAGCAGTGTTGATGTTATGAAAATTTTAGAGAGAATATGATTTCATTAAATGCATCCGTGTCTCAAAAGAAGGCATTCCAATTTTGGCATACTATTAATAACTCCAAAGATAAGCTAACGTTTTAGTGTGGGCTTTAGTCTGCTCATTGCCACATGCTTTCAAATAGTTTTTTATTAATAAATATTTCACTAAGTTTTGAAATTACACTTTTATTTAGCAAATGCTGTCTATTTTAATGTTTTGTGTGACTTTGAATCTTATGTTGACTTCTATCCCATTGTCACTATTTTTTCTACAGTCTCATGCAACATTAAACAAATGAGAAATTAAAATTTTCACATCCCTACTTTTAAAAAGGTTTTTTGTTTCATAGCTCTTTTGACCTTAATGTTGAAACTTTGCTGGTTTTCTCAATATTAGTATCTGGTTTTGCCAATAAAGCATATTAATTAGGTTTACTTACCCAATAGTTAACTTAATTTTAATTTGTCTTGTTGTATTTATCTTCTAGCCATTCTAATCCAAAAGTTGTTAATCCAATCAAGACATGTTCATGCTTGCATCTCATGCAAACAAATATTATTTTTAATTTCCAGGTGCAGTATTTATAGTCAAGTGTTGGGAATGACTGTGGGTGAAGTTAACTGCCTTGTCAGCCAGAAGTCCTTACTAACAAAGTTTTGGCCTTAGTGGAAAAGTCCTATCTTAGTTGAGATTTCTGTGGGAAAAGTTGAGGCCTGTATAGGAAAGTACTAGTCCCAGTTAAGAACAAATAGCTATAGATCTTGTGGACAGGTACTTAGCAACCCACTCTGTTTTGTTCCTCCTGCTGAACTTTTTTTACCTAGTCAATATCCTGCTTTGGGGAACAGGTGCTTTCCCCCAGAAACAAAGTGATTTCGCATCATTTTCACTCCCCATTTCCTGTTTCTATTGGTATAAAACCTGCCTGGGAAAAACAAAATTTGTCAGCTTGATCAGGTTTTTTGTTGTTGTTGTTGTTTTTTGTCTTTTTGTTTTTTTTTGTCTTGCTGTCCATTCTTTGTGTTTCTTGTTCCCCATTCTCTCCTTAGGTGGTTTCTCAGACCCTGTTCGATTGTTTCATGGGTCAGGACTGTCGAGATTCAAGAATGCTCATGGTAAAATGAAATTCTAAATGTTACTGAAGGACTCACCCATCTCTAAGCTCAAAGAAAAAAATTACCCTAATTCCTTCCAGGGCTGTGTCTAATGAACATTAAGATATTTTTCTAACAGATGCAGAATATAAAAATTCCTTCAACATATTAAAAACATTGTAGTTATTTGGTGAGTATATTGATGATTTTAATATTCTTACACATCATTGTCATTCACAAAGAACAATTTAACAAATTAAGAATCTGTTGAATAATGCCTTGCTATGTAGTATAAGAGGTAGCATAAGATTTTAAAATTTGAAAAAAAGTGATTCAAAAAGCTTTAGTGTAGTAACCAATTGATTTAATATTAGTATTATAAAAACACAATAAGTATAAAAATCAAATCCAGTTTCCTCCCAGTCATCTAACATCTCTAGTTATTATTTCAGGCACTGAAATTCAGCATGTCATCTAATCCCAGATGCATAAAATGAAGACTATAATATCTTAAAATAGTATTGATGAATATGAGATACAATCTATATTAAGTAAAATTGTTACTTCACTTATGTTAATTTTATTAAGGCAATATTTTCTGATAGCAACCATACTTATTTTTATACCTTAGTAATTTTAATAAACAGTTATTTAATTTTCAAATTGGTAATGTCAGTTTTGAATTGATTTACCAAATCAGTTGAATTGTAAATATTTACCAATATTGGAAGATAACTAAAAGTTTACATTATTATATTAGTTATTTCGTAGTTGGAATGAACACATGTCTGTAATGAGATGGTCTCTTTGAAAAGAGAGATGTTATAACTCTAACAACAAATTTGTTCTTATTCTTAAGTGGAGAAAACTTATTTATTAAGTTTCATAAAAATATGGTTTCCTCTTCATTCTCTTCCAGACAAAATGGTGTTGAACATAAGAATTCACAAGACTGTGGTAGCACAAATGAAACCTGTACAAGTTCAAGATAGATGAGATCCCAACACTTAGATGGGGAAATGTACATAGACTCTGTTCTAAATTGAGACCCTCAGGCATATGAAAGAACTCTTTTTTTTCTGATGGAATATTGCTGTGCATGTCAACCAAATTCCAGAGTTGACTAATACCTACAGAGAGTTGACCAACACATGTTATTTTTGTGGACTTCTTTGATGTTGTGTGTTTTGGCTTTCTCTCTCTCTCTCTCTCTCTCTCTCTCTCTCTCTCTCTCTCTCTCTCTCTCTCTCTCTCTCTCTCTCTCTCTCTGTGTGTGTGTGTGTGTGTGTATATGTGTGTGTGTTTTGTGTGTGTGTGTGTGTGTGTGATTTTCTGAGGCTTTTTGATTTCATGATTTTTTGTTGTTGTTGATTCAGGCTTTTTTGTTTTTTTCATTTAGAGAGAGAAAGAAAAAGAGAGAGAAAGAAAGAGAAAGAACATTAAATTGGGTATGATGGTTGGAAAAAATCTGGGAGGTATTCAGGGATGGGACACATGCTCAAAATATATTGTATGAAAAATTGTTAATAATAATAATAATACAAATTACTTTATCCTAATCTCTCTCTCTCTCACACAAACACAAATACACATGTAGTTATGTATACCTTTTAAATTCCCACAAATCATCATTGCAAAAAAACCTCTTAAGTTCTTAGAGCAGCAACAAGGCAGTTCATTTCATTTTTTGACTCACCATGTTAACCCTCCAAAACTAGAGTAAATTCTGTTATTGAAACTCTTTGTTCAAATTAATGAGCTTTATTTTCTCTCAGACATAATTATCTCTATAAACTGGGCTTAGAAAAAAATAGCATAATATATGTAACAGGATAGGGTGTTGTCTTAGTCAGGGTTTTTATTCCTGGACAGAACATCATGACCACGAAGCAATTTGGGGAGGAAGGAGAGATTTATTGGCTTACATCACTAAGGAGGTCAGGTCTGGAACTCAAACAGGTCAGGAAGCAGAAGGTGACGCAGAGGCCATGGAGGGATGTTCTTTACTGTCTTGCTTCCCCTGGCTTGCTCAGCCTGCTCTCTTATAGAACCCAAGACTACCAGCCCACAGATGGTCCCACCCACAAACGGCCTTTTCACCTTGTTCATTAATTGAGAACATGTCTTAGAGTTGGATCTCATGGAGGCATTTCCTCAACTGAAGCTCCTTTCTCTGTGATAACCCCAGCTGTGTGAAGTTGACATAAAACTAGCCAGTACAGGTCTATATACTATAAAATCTGCAAGACAATATGTTTTTTCAAGGATTGCAGATTTCTAAAGATATTTTGGTTACTTTGGATTTGTAGGAACTTGACTGAATATTATAAAATTACTTACCAGAACTTCTCAGGGTACCCTTAAATGTGAGTCAAACTCTATAAAGTAGAGAGCATATCAAATACTCGAAATAGTTTAAAGCACAGCACGATCAACTTGAGTTTTCCATCAAACAGAAATGCATTCTTTTAAACTGAATTGGCTTTTATTTTATTTTATTTTATTGAATTTGGAAAAAAAATATTTTCAGAAAGAAGGTGTTTATCATTAATCCCCTTGAGTTAAGGCAACATTAAATGGAGAATGGAGGCTAGAAAATGTAAGACATATTGAGAGAATTTGGATGTCTGTGGACAAAACATTTCATTGTGCATACATTTTATGTTTTTTTTTAACATCTTATGTTCATATTTTTAATCACAAAGTCACAAGTCTTTGAAATGGAACTTTGTACAATGAAGTTCATACCAAAAATATATATGTTGAATTTGTTTAAAAATAAATTAACATACCTTAGAATTGGGAATGATTAAAAAGCTTTGGGAACTCTGTATGTTTTACATTCGCCAATGATACTAGTGTTGATGAAACATGGTCAAACGTTTCAGATACATTAACTGAGATATGATGTTACAGCTATGGTCCAGTGAAACTAGGTTACCTCTTGGGCCAGTCATGAAATTTGGTGGCAATGTCTACATTTTTCTAAATTTAATATATGAAAGATGCAATACTAAGACAGTCTTTAAGAACAGCTGAGGCCAGAACTGTGTGACAGAGTTTGAATCCTGGCAAAGAAGCCCCAAGAGGATGTTGCATGAAGTTATGAAGGTAAAGTTTAAGCTACTGTAGAGATTCCAGAGTATTAGAAAGGCCAGGATGATGGGACATGATCTAATATCTGGACAAGGACATCTGAAGGTGAGAAATGGAATCAGTTTAAATGCTGAGAAATTCTGTGTGTGCTGAAGATAGCATATGTAGAGGAATTGGGACACCAAAGCTGATTTCTCCATGGAAAGCCCCAGAAATGGAGGATTTCCTTTCTCTGCTTGATTTTGGCTTTTTGTATAATCATCACTTTCTATTCCTAATACTTATTTTTATTTTGTGATAATAATTTTTACATTATTCTATTACGAATAGCAATAACATAATTTTTTACAAGATATCACAATACATTTTTTGATGTGGTAAAAATTTTAAAGACTATGAGGACTTTTAAAGTTGAACTGTATTTTGCATTATTAAACACACAGAGAACTTTGGAAATAAGGGTTGGTAGTTCATGTCTAAAACATAATGTGATGTGTCTATGTGACAGGTTAACAATGAATGAAGCTGTGATGGTTAATGTTATATACATAAAACAATATAGAATTGCCTGGGAGGGAAATCAGAATGAAGGATTGTCTATACTACTTAGTCTGTGAGCATGGTTGTGTGCCTGCATCTTGATTACTTTTAATTTATATGGGAAGAACTTCCCTTGTTGTGGCACCATTATTTACGATGGGGATTCTGGAGTGTATGAGAATAAAGAAAGCAAATTAAGTTCTAGTAACCATACACACATCAATTCCTTTATCTATACTCTTGACTTGTGTCAAGTTTCTGCTACTTCCTGTTGCACTGATGCCCCAACAGTGATGGACTATAGTCTGAATTTGTGTGTAAAATAAACTTTCATGTATCTTGTTTTGGGCAGGATACCTACAGAAAGTTATAAGGTGCTAACATTCTTAATGCAGTTCATGCTTGCCTCAAACTTTCAATACTACTCCAATTTCTCTTCCTCAGTGCTAGTTTTTTTATAAGCCTAATATAATATGACTGAATAAATTTTCTTTTCATTTTTAAACACATTTATTATTATTATTATTATTATTATTATTATTACTACTACTACTACTACTACTATTATTATTATGTGGTAGCATATGTGATCTATAGCACATGTGGAAGTCAGAGCATCACTTTGCTGAATGCAGTTCCCTCTTTACATTCATGTATGTTCTGAGAATGGAATGAAGGCCATCACAATTGCTTAGCAAGTGCTTTATTTGTTTAGCATCTCATTAACCTCCCGTTTTGTGTTTTTTTGTTTTTTTGTTTTTGATATTGTTTTTGTTTTTGTTTTGTTTTGTTTTGGACTCAGAACCTCCCTATGTAGCTCAGCATTGCATTGAACTTACACTCATCCTCCTGTCTTTCACGTACATAGATATTAGGTATGCATTATCATGACCAGTGAAGTTCATTATTTCTATGCTCTATCTGGACCACCGTGAACATTCAGTACTTGGTATTCCATATGAGCTACATTGGCATACTAACTTGCCTTAGTAAGGGATTGTATTTAGGTGATAAGACATTATGAACAACATCAACTGGGAGAGAAAATGTTTTGGTTCATAGTTCAGTTTGTAATTCATCATACATGAAAGTCACACCAGAAACCCTAGACTGGAATTTGGAGCAGGTAAGACCTGAAGTAGAGGACATGTAGAAAAATTGCATACTGGCATATTCCCCATGTTTTGATCATCCTACTTTTTTTTTTTTATAGCATCCAGTACCATCAGTCCAGAGCTGATACTGCCAACTGGGATATCCTTCTATAGAAATCATTAATTAATAAAATTCAACAAAGCCTTTTCCAGGCAAAAGTTTGGTGGGGTTATTTTCTCAATTGAAATTCAATATTCTCAAATGGTTCTGGCTTGTGTGAAGTTGATATTGATTTAGACAGAAGAGGACATTAATGATTATAGCCATAGGCATGATGTGTTAAGGGTAAGAAATGTTGTCTTGGACTTATCATTAACAGGAAGGCTTGCAGCTGCCGAAGTAGATTTGGTAGAGTACTTTATTCTCATGCATGAAGCCTTGGGTTTTATCTCTAAAACTGTATCAAGTAGAGCATGCTGGTACCTCTCTTTAATACTAGCTGTTCTGGAAAATGAAAGCAGGAGGATCAGTGGTTCATAGTCATATTGAGCTATTAAGTGAGATAAAGGACAGTCTGAACTATATGGAATATATCTCGAAAGCAAGTAAGGATTATAATACTATATAATACCAACACACAAACAAAAGCCAGCTTATATCACATGAGACTGTGACTCTCTCAGTTTTATTTAAGCCTCCCCTTACATAATCCAATAGCTCTACCATTGATCTCTATCCACAGTTTACCAGTGGACCTCATGGCTGCACATGTCTAGGGTGTAATTTATTTTTTTCCATTTTTTATTAGGTATTTAGCTCATTTACATTTTCAATGTTATACCAAAGTACCCCATACCCACCCACCCCCACTCCCCTACCCACCTACTCCCCCTTTTTAGCCCTGGCGTTCCCCTGTACTGGGGCATATAAAGTGTACAAGTCCAATAGGCCTCTCTTTGCAGTGATGGCCGACTAGACCATCTTTTGATACATATGCAGCTTGAGACAGGAGCTCCGTGTTACTGCTTAGTTCATATTGTTGTTACACCTATAGGGTTGCAGTTCCCTTAGTTCGTGGGATGCTTTCTCTAGTTCCTCCATTGGGGGCCCTGTGATCCATTCAATAGCTGACTGTGAGCATCCAGTTCTGTGATTGCTAGGCGCTGACATAGTCTCACAAGACACAGCTATATCTGGGTCCTTTCAGCAAAATCTTGCTAGTGTATGCCATAGCGTCAGCATTTGGAAGCTGATCAGGGGATGGTTCTCTGGATATGGCATACACTAGATGGTCCATCCTTTCGTCACACTTCCAAATTTTGTCTCTGTAACTCCTTCCATGGGTGTTTCATTTCCTATTCTGAGAAGGGGCAAAGTGTCCACACTTTGGTCTTCGTTCTCTTGAGTTTAATGTTTTTAGCAAATTATATCTTGTATCGGGTATCCTAAGGTTCTGGGCTAATATCCAATTATCACTGAGTACATATTGTGAGAGATTCTTTGTGTTTGGGTTACCTCACTCAGGATGATGCCCTCAAGGTCCATCCATTTGGTTAGGAATTTCATAAATTCATGCTTTTTAATAGCTGAGTAGTACTCCATTGTGTAAATGTACCACATTTCCTGTATCCATTCCTATGTTGAGGGGCATCTGGGTTCTTTCCAGCTTCTGGCTATTATAAATAAGGCTGCTATGAACATAGTGGAGCATGTGTCCTTCTTACCGGTTGGGGCATCTTCTGGATATATGCCCAGAAGAGGTATTGCTGAATCTTCTGGTAGTACTATGTCCAATTTTCTAAGGAACCGCCAGACTGATTTCCAGAGTGGTTGTACAAGCTTACAATCCCACCAACAACGGAGGAGTGTTCCTCTTTCTCAACATCTGCGCCAGCATCTGCTGTCACCTGAATTTTTGATCTTAGCTATTCTGACTTGTGTGAGGTGGAAGCTCAGGGATGTTTTGATTTGCATTTCCCTGATGATTAAGATGTTAAACATTTTTTCAGGTGCTTCTCTGCCATTCGGTATTCCTCGGGTGAGAAATCATTGTTCTGTTCTGAGCCCCATTTTTAAATGGGGTTATTTGATTTTATAGGGTGTAATTTATTTGAGTAGTGGCTCTGAGTCACCTAATTTGTGGAAGACTAGCAGATTTCATACTTTGGTTATGAGGCACCTCTTTTAAGTACATTCAACTCAAACTTCCTTTAAACTGATAGATAAAGCAAAGTACTTTTCCCTATTATTTAAATGTGTGTGTGTGTGTGTGTGTGTGTGTGTGTGTGTGTGTGTGTGTATGTGTTCGTACGTACATATGTATGTAAGGAAATGCACATGCTCACAGTTACCAGAGGCCTCCTGAACCTCAAGGTAAAGGTGACTGTGAGCTAACCAATGTGAGTCCTGTGTAAGAGCAATACTCACTCCTCATTACTGACCACTCTAAACTCAAAGTGCTTTTATTCCCTGGCAACATAATCATGCCCCTAAAAATAACTCTTAAATTATTTTTGTTTGGGGAAATTCTTTTTATACTTTCTGGTACTGATAGACCTTGTACTTCTGATATTGCTCATGATTCAGTATCCAAAGTAGAGGATTCATAAAGATAAACTACTGGTTCCAGTAATTTCATATTTTCAGACAGGATGTCATATAGCCTAGGCTGGCCCCAACTTAGAATGTAACCAAGGATAGCTTCGAACTTCTAATCCTTCCAATACTAACTTGTTCCATGCAAACCATTCTATTTTTGAAAGCACCCATAGAGTAAATATTATTTTTTGTCAAATTTCTATTTATAAAAGGTCAATTCAACTAAAGACTATGTCATTTATATTCGACCTCTTTTGTAATCTTGTAAAGAATTCTTTGACAAACTATATAAATCTGTTCCTGTGACAGTTAGGACCTCTATTCTATATCATGAAAGAAATATCTGTGCAGAGGGGTTTTACTTCACCAAAGTGGACAAATATAAATTTTATTAACTATCTTTTCAGAGTTATTTATTATCAGCTATCTTTGTCTGGGCATCTCTAAGGGATAAAGTTTGATGTCTTGCTTTATCTATATATTATTCAGTAATTATGTTAGGGATATTATATACTTATTATAACTGACATACATTGTTCTGATAAATTAGAATAGACCCTGGATAGCTATCTCAATATATTTCAAAAGCCCAAGTACACATATTTCAGGGATTCATATCTAGGGGCTAAACAAATTAAGTACAGGACTGAAAAATATTATTTCTGATAATTAAATCAATGGAAAACATATTCTCACAAAAATATACTTACATATTTTTACTATATTTGTTTGTAATCGTTGATAGCTAAAAGCAGGTGTTTTATCTGGGAAATGACCAAAGCACTGGTGTGTCTAGTGCATAGATTATTTCTCAGCAAATAAAAAACAATGAGAACTCCCACCTTATCCTCTCTTTCTCCATTTATTGTTCTCCCTCTGATACACAGACGCAAAATTTTCAATTAATAGGAACTCCTCTGTAAGTATCAGGAAAGTGCTACACACTACAAAACAAGCATTGGGAAATTTCCAGGACAATACTCTCATTTTAATTTTGTAGGAAAAAAAAAACTCCCTTAGATACCTTAAAGAGGCAGAGACTCACCCCTTCTAAACATAGGTAGAATAATAGGTGACTGTTGATAAATATTCTGGAGCAAAGCAGCAAGTGAAAAATAGGAAGAGAAGGAAGAGGAGAAAGGAGAGAGAAAGAGAAAGAAAGAGAGAGAGAGAGAGAGAGAGAGAGAGAGAGAGAGAGAGAATGTACTCAAAAGAAAGAAACCTTTAAAAGCCAGTGTTCATTAAGAATTTATTTATTTATTTATTTATTTATTTATTTATTTATCTTTTTTGATTTATTTAATCTTTTCTTCATACTCCAGGTGTTATACCCCTCTAGGTCCCCCCTCTGATTGTTCCACATTCCATACCACCGCCCACCAATTCCACAAAATTGTCATCAACCCCCACCTCACCAGAACTACCCAAGAGACTGTCTGTGGCCTCCAGTCTCTTGAGGGTTTGGTGCATCTTCTCTGACTAAACCTAGACCTGGCAGTCCTCTGCTGTATGTGTGTTTGGGGCATCATGTCAGCTTGTATATTTTGCCTGATTGGTGGCTCAGTGTCAGAGAGGTCTTGGAGATCCAGGTTAAATGAGACTGCTTGTCCTCATACAGGGTTGCCCTCCTCCTCAGCTTCTTCCAGCTTTTCCCTCATTGAACCAGAGGGATCAGCAGCTTCTGTCCATTGGTTGGGTGTAAATATCTGCACCTGACTCTTCCAGTTGCTTTTTGGGTCATTCGGGTACAGTCATAATAGGCCCCCTTTTGTGAGCACTTCATAGCCTCAGTAGTAGTGTAAGGCCTTGGGGCCTTTCCCCAAGCTGGGCCCCACCTTGATCCATTCACTGGACCTCATTTCCATCAGGCTCTTCTCTGTTTTTGTTCTTGAAGTTCTTTTTGACAGGAATAGTTCTGGGTCAGAGCTTTTGACGTGGGATGGAAACCCCATCACTCACTTCATGCCTTCCTTATCTTTCTACTGGATGTGGATTCTACAAGTTCCTGCTTCCCATCTACAAGTTCCTACTCCCCACTGTAGGGCATTTCATCTAAGATACCTCCATTTGAGTCCTGAGAGTCTCTCACATCCCAGGGCTCTGGTACATTCTGGGAGGTCCCCAACGCCATACTTCCATAGGTTGCCTGTTTTCATTCTTTCTGCTGTACCTCAGGGCTTCAGTTTTTTTTTTTTTCTAACCAATACCTGATCATGTTCTTCTCTAGTACTCCTGGTCCCCATCCCCACTTGAGACCCTCCCACCACCCCCACTCGCTCTGTGATTTCTTTTTCTCCCTTCCAAGTGGGATTGAGGTGTCCTCACTTGGGACTTGTGGCTTGATAACTTTTTTAAGTTCTGCGGAATGAATACAGGGTGTTCTGCACTTTTTTGGTTAATATCCACTTATTAATGAGGATATACCATGCATGTCCTTTTGGTTCTGAGTTGCCTTACTCAGAATGATATTTCCGAGTTACATCCATTTGCCTGAAAAACTCAGGATGTCTTCGTTTCTTAATAGCTGAGTAGTATTTCATTGTGTAAATGAGCCACATTTTCTGTATCCATTCTTCTGTTTTGGGACATCTGGGTTATTTGCAGCTTCTAGCTATAATAAACAAGGCTGTTATGAACATAGAAAAACATGTGCCTTGGGGCATGGTGGGACATCTTTTTGGTATATGCCCAAGAGTGGTACATCTGGGTCTTCAGGTAGACCTATTTCCAATGTTCTGAGGAATCTCCACACTGAATTCCAGAGAAGTTGTACCTGCTTCCGTCCCACCAGCAGTGGAGGAGTGTTCCTTTTTCTCCACATTTTCACGAACATGTGCTGTCATCTGAGGTTTTGATCTTAGCCAATTTGATTGGTGTAAAGTACAATCTCAGGGTTGTTTTGATTTGAATTAACCTGAGCACTAAGGACTTTAAACATATCTTTAAGTGTTCCTTAGCCATTTTAGACTCTTCTGTCTTGACATCTCTATTTAGATATATACCCCATATTTGATTGGTTTATTTCGTTTCTTGAGTTCTTTATATATTTTGGATATTAGCCCTTTATCAGATGTGAGGTTAGTTGAGATTTTTTTCTCCAGTCTGTAGGTTGATGATTAGTACCATTGCCTATATGGTTTGCTTACAGAAGCTTTCCAGTTTCATGAGGTCACATTTATGAATTGATGATCTTAGAGCATGAGCCATGGGAGTAGTTTTTAGGACATTTCCCTCTCTGTGTCAATGAGTTTATCTTCTATTAGATTCAGTGGATCTTATTTTATGTTGATAATCTTGATCAACTTGAAACTGAGCTTTGTGCAAGGTGATAAGTATGGATTTATTTTTATTTTTCAACATACAGACTGCAAATTAGAACAGCACCATTTATTGAAAATCCTTTCTTTTTTCCATCATATATATATATATATATATATATATATGTATATATAGCTTCTTTCCAAATATCAAGTGTCTATAAATGTGTGGTTTTCTTTCTGGTTCTTCAGTTCTAGTCCACTGATCCATCTGTCAGTCTCTGTATCAATACCATGTAGGTTTTTTTTTTTTATCACTACTGCTCTATACTAGAGTTTGAGGTCCAGGATTGCTCTGAGCCAGGATAGCAGTGGAGTCACAGAGTAGGACCCTGGCAATGCCTTTAAAATCGAAATGTCTCAGGGCTTTCTAGCTCTCAAATTGTACTGAAATGCTGATGATAACTTCTAAAAAGTACTTGGTTTTTCTGAGGGTAGGCTGGCTTAGGTGATTAACACCTGTAGCCTAACAGAGGAGGATTAAGCAATGCAGCCTTTTTTCTAGCTCAGCAGGAATTGCTGGGCTCTAACTTTGAGCCAACAAGCCAGGTGTCACTGGAAGAGAAGGAATTTAGAGAAGTGATTATAGAAGTTATTACTAAGTTATAAAAATATTTTTATGAAATTTATATAAGGGCAAAGCAGAAAGATCCTAAGTGCGGAAAGGGAAAAATTCTTCTAAGTGAGTAAAAGGAAAAAAAAATAGTCTAAGTGGAGAAAGGCAAAAAAAAAAAATTTTTTTTCTCTCTCGATTTTCCTTGTCTCTTTGTCCTCAGCACTTATAAATATTTCAGAATACATGACCTCATGTTACAAAGTTCATCAACTGTCTCAGATCAACAGGTTCACTGAAGTTATCAAACCATAACTATGATATTAGTGAAGTTTTGTATAGGTAAACCCAATCAATATTTTATCTTTTACCCTAGAACCTATAATAAATCATTAGTTCCCTTCTGATGACCTTTGGTTAATTGTTATACAACCTCTTGGAATGTGCTCTGAATAGGAGAAAGCCTAGTTACTATCTAATAGCAATTAGCCAGTGACACTAGGAAAACTGGCAGTTCTCATTGCAGTTTTGACTATCAGAAAAAGGACCTAATAGCCCTTTTAGTTTGGGGAGAATTTTATTGAGTGTTTTGCATTGATATGCATAAAAGAAGTTGGTCTGAAGTTGCCTTAATCTGGAATCAATTCACCAATAAAAACAAATAGACTAACAGACTGGCTATATAAACAATACACAACATTTTGCTGCATAAAAGAAACCCACCTCGCCCTTCCGCTCGACTCCAGACTCAAGCCCCGGGATACCTTGCCAGCAGAGTCTTGCCCAACACCCACAAGGGCCCACACGGGACTCCCCGCGGGACCCTAAGACCTCTGGTGAGTGGAACACAGCGCCTGCTCCAATCCAATCGCGCGGAACTTGAGACTGCGGTACATAGGGAAGTAGGCTACCCGGGCTTGATCTGGGGCACAAACCCCTTCCACTCCACTCGAGCCCAGGGCTACCTTGCCAGCTGAGTCGCCTGACACCCGCAAGGGCCCACACAGGATTCCACACGTCATCCTAAGACCTCTAGTGAATGGAACACAACTTCTGCCAGGAGTCTGGTTCGAACACCAGATATCTGGGTACCTGCCTTGCAAGAAGAGAGCTTGCCTGCAGAGAATACTCTGCCCACTGAAACTAAGGAGAGTGCTACCCTCCAGGTCTGCTCATAGAGGCTAACAGAGTCACCTGAAGAACAAGCTCTTAACAGTGACAACTAAAACAGCTAGCTTCAGAGATTACCAGATGGCGAAAGGCAAACATAAGAATCCTACTAACAGAAATCAAGACCACTCACCATCATCAGAACGCAGCACTCCCACCCCACCTAGTCCTGGGCACCCCAACACAACCGAAAATCTAGACCCAGATTTAAAAACATTTCTCATGATGATGATAGAGGACATCAAGAAGGACTTTCATAAGTCACTTAAAGAATTACAGGAGAGCACTGCTAAAGAGTTACAGGCCCTTAAAGAAAAGCAGGAAAACACAGCCAAACAGGTAGAAATCATTAAAGAAAAACAGGAAAACACATCCAAACAGGTGATGGAAATGAACAAAACCATACTAGAACTAAAAGGGGAAGTAGACACAATAAAGAAAACCCAAAGCGAGGCAACGCTGGAGATAGAAACCCTAGGAAAGAGATCTGGAACCATAGAGGCGAGCATCAGCAACAGAATACAAGAAATGGAAGAGAGAATCTCAGGTGCAGAAGATTCCATAGAGAACATCGACACAACAGTCAAAGAAAATACAAAATGCAAAAGGATCCTAACTCAAAACATCCAGGTAATCCAGGACACAATGAGAAGACCAAACCTACGGATAATAGGAATTGATGAGAATGAAGATTTTCAACGTAAAGGGCCAGCTAATATCTTCAACAAAATAATAGAAGAAAACTTCCCAAACATAAAAAAAGAGATGCCCATGATCATACAAGAAGCCTACAGAACTCCAAATAGACTGGACCAGAAAAGAAATTCCTCCCGACACATAATAATCAGAACAACAAATGCACTAAATAAAGATAGAATATTAAAAGCAGTAAGGGAGAAGAAAGGTCAAGTAACATATAAAGGAAGGCCTATCAGAATTACACCAGACTTTTCACCAGAGACTATGAAAGCCAGAAGAGCCTGGACAGATGTTATACAGACACTAAGAGAACACAAATGCCAGCCCAGGCTACTATACCCGGCCAAACTCTCAATTACCATAGATGGAGAAACCAAAGTATTCCACGACAAAACCAAATTCACACAATATCTTTCCACGAATCCAGCCCTTCAAAGGATAATAACAGAAAAGAAGCAATACAAGGACGGAAATCACGCCCTAGAACAACCAAGAAAGTAATCATTCAACAAACCAAAAAGAAGACAGCCACAAGAACAGAATGCCAACTCTAACAACAAAAATAAAAGGGAGAAACAATTACTTTTCCTTAATATCTCTTAATATCAATGGACTCAATTCCCCAATAAAAAGATATAGACTAACAGACTGGCTACACAAACAGGACCCAACATTCTGCTGCTTACAGGAAACCCATCTCAGGGAAAAAGACAGACACTACCTCAGAGTGAAAGGCTGGAAAACAATTTTCCGAGCAAATGGACTGAAGAAACAAGCTGGAGTAGCCATTTTAATATCGGATAAAATCGACTTCCAACCCAAAGTTATCAAAAAAGACAAGGAGGGACACTTCATACTCATCAAAGGTAAAATCCTCCAAGAGGAACTCTCAATTCTGAATATCTACGCACCAAATGCAAGGGCAGCCACATTCATTAGAGACACTTTAGTAAAGCTCAAAGCATACATTGCACTTCACACAATAATAGTGGGAGACTTCAACACACCACTTTCTTCAAAGGACAGATCGTGGAAACAGAAACTAAACAGGGACACAGTGAAACTAACAGAAGTTATGAAACAAATGGACCTGACAGATATCTACAGAACATTTTATCCTAAAACAAAAGGATATAACTTCTTCTCAGCACCTCAAGGGACCTTCTCCAAAATTGACCATATAATTGGTCACAAAACAGGCCTCAATAGATACAAAAATATTGAAATTGTCCCATGTATCCTATCAGACCACCATGGCCTAAGACTGATCTTCAATAAAATATAAATAATGGAAAGCCAACATTCACGTGGAAACTGAATAACACTCTTCTCAATGATACCTTGGTCAAGGAAGGAATAAAGAAAGAAATTAAAGACTTTTTAGAGTTTAATGAAAATGAAGCCACAACGTACCCAAACCTATGGGACACAATGAAAGCATTTCTAAGAGGGAAACTCATAGCTCTGAGTGCCTCCAAGAAGAAACGGGAGAGAGCACATACTAGCAGCTTGACAACACATCTAAAAGCTCTAGAAAAAAAGGAAGCAAATTCACCCAAGAGGAGTAGACGGCAGGAAATAATCAAACTCAGGGGTGAAATCAACCAAGTGGAAACAAGAAGAACTATTCAAAGAATTAACCAAACGAGGAGTTGGTTCTTTGAGAAAATCAACAAGATAGATAAACCTTTTCTAGACTCACTAAAGGGCACAGGGACAAAATCCTAATTAACAAAATCAGAACTGAAAAGGGAGACATAACAACAGATCCTGAAGAAATCCAAAACACCATCAGATCCTTCTACAAAAGGCTATACTCAACAAAACTGGAAAACCTGGACGAAATGGACAAATTTCTGGACAGATACCAGGTACCAAAGTTGAATCAGGATCAAGTTGACCATCTAAACAGTCCCATATCACCTAAAGAAATAGAAGCAGTTATTAATAGTCTCCCAACCAAAAAAAGCCCAGGACCAGATGGGTTTAGTGCAGAGTTCTATCAGACCTTCAAAGAAGATCTAATTCCAATTCTGCACAAACTATTTCACAAAATAGAAGTAGAAGGTACTCTACCTAACTCATTTTATGAAGCCACTATTACTCTGATACCTAAACCACAGAAAGATCCATCAAAGATAGAGAACTTCAGACCAATTTCTCTTTTGAATATCGATGCAAAAATCCTCAATAAAATTCTCGCTAACCGAATCCAAGAACACATTAAAGCAATCATCCATCCTGACCAAGTAGGTTTTATTCCAGGGATGCAGGGATGGTTTAATATACGAAAATCCATCAATGTAATACATTATATAAACAAACTCAAAGACAAAAACCACATGATCATCTCGTTAGATGCAGAAAAAGCATTTGACAAGATCCAACACCCATTCATGATAAAAGTTCTGGAAAGATCAGGAATTCAAGGCCCATACCTAAACATGATAAAAGCAATCTACAGCAAACCAGTAGCCAACATCAAAGTAAATGGAGAGAAGCTGGAAGCAATCCCACTAAAATCAGGGACTAGACAAGGCTGCCCACTTTCTCCCTACCTTTTCAACATAGTACTTGAAGTATTAGCCAGAGCAATTCGACAACAAAAGGAGATCAAGGGGATACAAATTGGAAAAGAGAAAGTCAAAATATCACTTTTTGCAGATGATATGATAGTATATATAAGTGACCCTAAAAATTCTACCAGAGAACTCCTAAACCTGATAAACAGCTTCGGTGAAGTAGCTGGATATAAAATAAACTCAAACAAGTCAATGGCCTTTCTCTATACAAAGAATAAACAGGCTGAGAAAGAAATTAGGGAAACAAACCCTTCTCAATAGTCACAAATAATATAAAATATCTTGGCGTGACTCTAACTAAGGAAGTGAAAGATCTGTATGATAAAACTTCAAATCTCTGAAGAAAGAAATTAAGGAAGATCTCAGAAGATGGAAAGATCTCCCATGCTCATGGATTGGCAGGATCAACATTGTAAAAATGGCTATCTTGCCAAAAGCAATCTACAGATTCAATGCAATCCCCATCAAAATTCCAACTCAATTCTTCAACGAATTGGAAGGAGCAATTTGCAAATTTGTCTGGAATAACAAAAAACCTAGGATAGCAAAAAGTCTTCTCAAGGATAAAAGAACTTCTGGCGGAATCACCATGCCAGACCTAAAGCTTTACTACAGAGCAATTGTGATAAAAACTGCATGGTACTGGTATAGAGACAGACAAGTAGACCAATGGAATAGAATTGAAGACCCAGAAATGAACCCACACACCTATGGTCACTTGATCTTCGACAAGGGAGCTAAAACCATCCAGTGGAAGAAAGACAGCATTTTCAACAATTGGTTCTGGCACAACTGGTTGTTATCGTGTAGAAGAATGCGAATCGATCCATACTTATCTCCTTGTACTAAGGTCAAATCTAAGTGGATCAAGGAACTTCACATAAAACCAGAGACACTGAAACTTATAGAGGAGAAAGTGGGGAAAAGCCTTGAAGATACGGGCACAGGGGGAAAATTCCTGAACAGAACAGCAATGGCTTGTGCTGTAAGATCGAGAATTGACAAATGGGACCTAATGAAACTCCAAAGTTTCTGCAAGGCAAAAGACACCGTCAATAAGACAAAAAGACCACCAACAGATTGGGAAAGGATCTTTACCTATCCTAAATCAGATAGGGGACTAATATCCAACATATATAAAGAACTCAAGAAGGTGGACTTCAGAAAATCAAATAACCCCATTAAAAAATGGGGCTCAGAACTGAACAAAGAATTCTCACCTGAGGAATACCGAATGGCAGAGAAGCACTTGAAAAAATGTTCAACATCCTTAATCATCAGGGAAATGCAAATCAAAACAACCCTGAGATTCCACCTCACACCAGTCAGAATGGCTAAGATCAAAAATTCAGGTGACAGCAGATGCTGGCATGGATGTGGAGAAAGAGGAACACTCCTCCATTGTTGGTGGGAGTGCAGGCTTGTACAACCACTCAGGAAATCAGTCTGGCGGTTCCTAAGAAAACTGGACATAGTACTACCGGAGGATCCAGCAATACCTCTCCTGGGCATATATCCAGAAGATGCCCCAACTGGTAAGAAGGACACATGCTCCAATATGTTCATAGCAGCCTTATTTATAATAGCCAGAAGCTGGAAAGAACCTAGATGCCCCTCAACAGAGGAATGGATACAGAAAATGTGGTACATCTACACAATGGAGTACTACTCAGCTATTAAAAAGAATGAATTTATGAAATTCCTAGCCAAATGGATGGACCTGGAGGGCATCATCCTGAGTGAGGTAACACATTCACAAAGAAACTCACACAATATGTATTCACTGATAAGTGGATATTAGCCCCAAACCTAGGATACCCAAGATATAAGATATAATTTGCTAAACACATGAAACTCAAGAAGAATAAAGACTGAAGTGTGGACACTATGCCCCTCCTTAGTTTTGGGAACAAAACACCCATGGAAGGAGTTACAGAGACAAAGTTTGGAGCTGAGATGAAAGGATGGACCATGTAGAGACTGCCATATCCAGGGATCCACCCCATAATCAGCATCCAAACGCTGACACCATTGCATACACTAGCAAGATTTTATTGAAAGGACCCAGATGTAGCTGTCTCTTGTGAGACTATGCCGGGGCCTAGCAAACACAGAAGTAGATGCTCACAGTCAGCTAATGGATGGATCATAGGGCTCCCAATGGAGGAGCTAGAGAAAGTAGCCAAGGAGCTAAAGGGATCTGCAACCCTATAGGTGGAACAACATTATGAACTAACCAGTACCCCGGAGCTCTTGACTCTAGCTGCATATATATCAAAAGATGGCCTAGTCGGCCATCACTGGAAAGAGAGGCCCATTGGACTTGCAAACTTTATATGCCCCAGTACAGGGGAACACCAGGGCCAAAAAGGGGGAGTGGGTGGGCAGGGGAGTGGGGGTGGGTGGATATGGGGGACTTTTGGTATAGCATTGGAAATGTAAATGAGTTAAATACCTAATATAAAATGGAAAAAAAAAAAGAAAAAAAAAAAAAAAGAAACCCACCTCAGGGACAAAACCAGACACTACCTCAGAGTAAAAGGCTGGAAAACAATTTTCCTAGCAAATGGTCTGAAGAAATAACCTGGAGTAGCCATTCTAATATAGAATAAAATCAATTTCCAACCCAAAGTTATCAAAAAAGACAAGAAGGGACAGTTAATGATCATGAAAGGCAAAATCTTCCAAGATGAACCCTCAATTCTGAATATCTATGCTCCAAATGCAATGGCATCCACATTCATTAAAGAAACTTTAGTAAACCTCAAATCATTCATTGCACTGCACACCATAATAGAGGGAGACTTCACAACCCACTCTTATCTATAGAAAGATCGGGGAAATAGAAACTAAACAGAGACACATTGAAGATAAAAGAATTTATGAAACAAATGGATTTAATAGATATCTACAGAACATTTTACCCTAAAACAAAAGCATATAACTTCTTCTCAGCACCTCATGGTACCGTCTCCACAATAGACCATATAATCAGTCACAAAACAGGACTCAACAAAAATATTGAAAGTATCCCATACACTCTATCACATCACCATGGAGGAAGGCTGATCTTCAATAACAACATAAATAATAGGAAGCCAACATTCATGTGAAAGCTGAACAACACTCTACTCAATGATAACTTGGTCAAGGAAGAAATAAAGAAGAAATTAAACACTTTTTTGAGTTTAATGAAAATGAAGGGACAATATACACAAACTTATGGGACACAATGAATGTAGTCCCACAAAGAAAACCAACAGCTCTGAGTGCCACCAAAAAGAAACAAGAGAGAGCACACACTAAGAGCTTGACAGCACACCTAAAAGCTCTAGAACAAAAGGAGGCAAATTTACAAGGGGGAGTAGATAGCAGAAAATCATCAAACTCAGTGCTGGAATCAACCAAGTGGGCACAAAAAGAACTATTCAAAGTATCAACCAAACCAGGAGCCTGTTCTTTGAAAGTAGTATCAAGATAGATACACCCTTAGCAAGATGAACTTGAGGGCACAGGGATAGTATCCTAATTAACAAAATCATAAATGAAAAGGGAGACGTAAGACCAGAACCTGAGGAAATCCTAGGCATCATCACATCCTACTACAAAAGGCTATACTAAAAAAACTGGAAAACTTGGACAAAATGGACAATTTTGTAGACAGAAATCAGGTACCAAAGTTAAATCCAGATAAGAATAAAGATCTAAACAGCCCCATATCCCCTAAAGAAATAGAAGCAGTCACTAATAGTCTCCTAACCAAATAATGCCCAGGACCACCCACATGGGTTTAGTGCCCAGTTCTATCAGACCTTCAAAAAAGAACTAATTCCAACTGTTCTCAAACTATTTCACAAAATAGAAACAGAACGTACCCTATTCAATTCATTCTATAGATACCACAATTACTCTGATAACTAAACCATATAAAGTCCCAACAAAATAGAAGACTTCAGACCAATTTCCCTTATGAATATTGATGCAAAAAATATTCAATAAAGTCCATGCAAACTGAATCTCAGAACATATCACAAAGATCATCAATAATGATCAAGTACGCTTCATCCCAGGGATGCAGGGATGGATTAATATAAGGAAACACATCAACGTAATCCACTATATAAGCAAACTGAAAAACAAAAACCGCATGATCATCTCCTTACATGCTGAGAAATCATTTAACGAAATCCAACACCCATTCATGATAAAAGTCATGGAAAGATCAGGAATTCAAGGCCCATACTTGAACATAATAAAAGCAGTATATAGCAAAACAGTAGTCAACATCAAACTAAATGGAGAGAAACTAAACCCAATCCCACTAAAATCAGGGACTAGACAAGGCTGCCACTTTCTTCCTATCTATTCAATATATCACTTGAAATCCTAGCCAGAGCAATTGGACAACAGAAGTAGATCAAGGGAGCACCATGGTCCCTGGACCGGGGGATTCTGTGGACACCCACAAGGACCCACACAGGATCCTCCACGGGATCCTAAGACCTCTGGTGGGTGGAACACAGCGCCTGGTCCAATCAAATTGCCCAGGACCCTAGACTGCACATTATTATTATGCACATCCGATAGGCATGTGTGTGTGTGTGTGTGTGTGTGTGTGTGTGTGTGTGTGTGTGTGTGTGTGTTTGTGTGTGCATATAAGCGTGTAGGTATGTAGCACTTGTGACCAGAGGAATGCAATCATGCAGTGTCTTTCTTTATTTCTCTCTGCCATTTTCCTATGATGCAGTGTGTTGATTAGAATATCTTTTGCCCATGGGATGTGGCACTATTACAAGGTGTTGGCTTGTTTGAGGAAGTGTATCATTGTGTAGGCTTGCTTTTATGTAGTGCACAATCTCTGCCCAGTGACAAAAATTGATCCTCTTCCTTGCTAACTGTGGCCACAAGCTTCCACATTGTTGCCTTCAGACTAAGATATAGACCAATTACTTCCTTCCCCAGCACCTCCTCTTCCTGGATGCTGCCATGCTTCCTACCATGATAATAATGTACTGACCCTCTGAATCTGTAAGACAACCTCAATTAAGTTTTCCCTATAAGAGTTTCCTGTGTCATGATGTCTCTTCACATCAATGAAACCCTGTTGAACATAGGCAGTATGTTAGCCTAATTTTTAATGCTTACAAGATAATTGCAACCAGCATGCAAGCACAAAGTAAAGATGATGAATGAGTTTCTGTATTTTTTGAACTTCTGAATTTTTGAATGAATGAGGGGATTGGGAAAATTAGAAAGTTTTGGGAAGGAGATAGAGAGAGGACCTATTGGGCTCCTGCCACTTGCTTTTGCATTCAATATATCTATTTTAAAACAACACCAACATCTAAAACAACCAACGACAGGGCATCCATACAACAGATTCACAGAGAAGACACCAAAGGGCAATACATTCTTGTAAATCATTTTTCAGCTAATGTCTGGTGTATTGAGCCTAAGGATTTTACTGTCAAACCCTGATGATTAATCACTAGATTGTATCCCCTAATACAATGATGAATGACACTGTGGTCAATAGGACAGTTAACGTGTATAAATACATCGTTTTTCACACAGTCAGTTTGAATTGTTACTATATTTCCCAGTTTGTTTTTTTTTTTTTTTTTGCATTTTATCTCCATTAGTGTGTTGTTTTCAGCCCTCACTTGCTACATAGAAAACGTAATCTTTTACAATATATTTCATTTAGGGTGCACAATGGAACCTAAAGACTATTTCAGTCCATTTCAAAGTAGAGCTCTCTGTTCTCTTTCCAAAATTGAATTTAAACTGTTTTCAAATATATTTTGCAGTTGTGTGGCTTAGTTTAATTAAGATTGGGGGGGGGGTTATTTCTCCCACAGTCCCAGTTGTCTAAAACTGGGAAAACTGTCTAGAAATGTTGTGGAACCTTTGTGACTGTGCCCTAGGAGAAGTAGATCCGTGGGGCAAGAAGGAGGGAGCTGGGTGGTTCTGAACTAAATCTTGGATTCTAAATCCAACCAAATGTGAGAAGGGCCCATTCAGGCTCTCAATGCCACAGATGAACTTGTTGTTTCCTCCTATGTTCTCTTTATCATGACAGTCTGTTCCTCGTGAGTGTTTGCCATATACATCTCTTCCTGAACATTGATTGTGTCAGGAGTTTTGACAACTTGACTTAAAAATAAGTATTGTAAGTGTACATCTGTCTCTCCACCTCTTCCTCTTCCCCCTCCCTCCCTCCCTCCCTCGCTCCCTCCCTCCCTCCCTCTCTCTCTCTTTCTCTCTCTCTCTCTTTCTCTCTCTCTCTCTCTCTCTCTCTCTCTCTCTCTCTCTCTCTCTCTCTCTCTCTCTCTCTGTGTGGGTGTGTGTAGGTGTGTGTGGGTGGGTGTTGTGTCAAATATATTGCTGTCAATTTTGCCTTCATGTATTTTTTTAATGTGTGTGTGTGGAATGATTTTTCACATTAAAAATTATTCACACTTTTCATAAATTTCAGTGTAATCTTCAGTTTTAGGGAGATAAGCTTCCAAATGGCTTTTTTTCTGGAACTCAAGAAATTGGAATGCTCCATAGTTTTATGACCTGAGTGAGAATTGTCAATAGGTTCCCAGTGATGCTGTGGGGCCATACTTAAGATCTTTGTAGCAGCTAGAGGAGCCTCTGTGTTCTTTGAGCCCTGCATTTGGAGAATAACTACGAATTGTTTGTACAGTTGGCTCTAGCATAGAGACTCTTCTTTAAAATTGTTTTCTCTTTCTCACTAGATGCCATGCATTGGAAAGTCCTTCCACATGGAAACTACTGACCATATTGAATGGTGGAGAAAGGAGATTCACAGTAAATTATAAATGAAGAAAACAAGAGTTACAGCCCTATAACTGATACTCCCACAGCTAAACCTGTGTGGAAGCATGGAGAATGTTGGAGGGCTTGCAAAATTTGTTTGGATCTTATTCCTCCTCATTGCTCACATAATTTAGTACTTAATATCCTCGTGATTTCATAGATATATTTTTCTAAATACTTCTTAATTAAGTTGTGTGAATGTGTGTAACTCTGTGAATGTCTCTGTGCATATCTCTCTTTCTATGTATATTTTTCTCTGTCTCTGTGCCTACTTGTGTGTCTCTGTGTGAATGTTTATGTGCATGTCTCACTCTGTATGTCTAAGTTTCTCTGTCTTTCTGTCTCTGTCTGTCTATCTATGCCTCACATCTAAACTCATTTCTTCTCCTTGCTTACCTTCTTCTTCTATTGTTTTTCCTTCTTTGCCTTATCCTTCTCCTCCTTATTCTTTTCTCCTTCGCCTTCTCCTCCTACTCCTGTTTCTTTCTTTCTTCTTCTTCTTCATCTTCTTCTTCTTCTTCTTCTTCTTCTTCTTCTTCTTCTTCTTCTTCTTCTTCTTCTTCTTCTTCTTCTTCTTCTTCTTCTTCTTCTTCTATGCCTTTGACTTTTCCTTCTCTCATTCTTCTTCTCTCCTTCTCTCCTCCTTATTTAACCTTCTTCTTTTCTACTTCTCCAAGTCCTCCTCCTTCCTTTTGCTCTTCCTCTTCCTCTTCTCTTGTTCTTCTTCCTTCTCCTTCACCTTGTCGTTCTGCTCCACCCATTCCTATTCCCTTCCTTCTTCTCCTCTTCCTCTCCATATTCTTCTCCTTCTCTTTCTTTTTCTCCTTCTACTTTTTTCTCTATCTCACCCTCCCTCACTCCCTCCTACCCTTACCCTACCCTCCCTGATGCATTCACAGACTCTCCTCCAGTACTACTGGTCATTTGAATTTTGTCTTGCCAAGCTATGAAGACAAGGATGGTCTCCTGAGGCATCCCCTGTTACTGGTCTTTTCCATATGTCTTTTCAATTGTCCTTTCACTGTTTTACAGATTTCTTCTAAGATCATTTTACCCCACCCCACCTCCATGCCTTGATTTCTTCTGGTGGGAGTCTCCAGAGTTTCAAACTCACATCCTCTCTGATGGTGTTCTGCCTGAGAAACCACAAAATCTGTAGGCTAGAGTTAAATTTGATCATTGAGCTTGGGGCATTGTGCTATGTACCAAGTGCCTGGTCTCCAGTCATGCTGAAGTCCTTAAACCTGATGAAACCTAATGGGTCGTAATTTTCACCTACATGGGAAGGAAGGCATTTCCTCCGTATTTCTGGAACCCTGGCTCCTGGTGAATTTACCAAACCCACAAGCACTCCCGCCCTGCAGTGGCTAATGGCTAGCAGTCACATACAAAATGACCAAAGGTTCTGATTTTCAGGTTAGATAACTTCTAGTTACCTAGCAACAGCAAGATAACAAGCCCAATATATGAGAGGCTACTTGGCCCTACATCAGTCTCTCATTCTTTCTCTCTCTCTCTCTCTCTCTCTCTCTCTCTCTCTCTCTCTCTCTCTCTCTCTCTCTCTCTCTCTCTCTCTCTCTCTCTAACTTTTACAATCCTTACTCTCTGTAAACTTTTACCTCTTTCTCTAAGCGTTCAACTTTCTTACTCTCTAACTTGCTTTCTGTCTTTCCTTCTATGTCTTTCCCCATCTCTCCTTTTGGCCATAGCAAGTCTAACAATCTTTTTACTCTTTTTTTCTCCTTGCTGTCTAAAATAAAGCTCTAAAATATTAGACTGTCTATGTTTTTTAGGCCCAATATGGGATGCCAGAGACAAAGAATCTGGTACCATTGTCTTCCCCTAGTTCACCCCCATCCGTGTAGTTTCAGTGGATTTACACAGCCAGATGCACAATCAGGTATGCATGGTAATTATCCTTCACTCCTCCCATGTCAGCCTTCACAGAGCACAGAACCTTCTGCCGTCCATGTTCTCTCTCACTTCACCAACTTGCCCTACACCCACAGTTTCACACTGGACACTTAACATTACTACAAATTATTAAAATGTAACTGCATTTAAATTTAAAAATCATCTCCTCATTTGAGTTGGTAACAATCCAATGCTTAACAGATATTTGTTAGTAGTGCTTGCCTGTTGACATTGATACTTCTTCTTATTACTTCTGGTGCTATGTGATTTTTTTTCAAGCAAGATGAGGACTTGAACAATTTCTGAAATCATGTCTTTGGACTCACAGCACTTACTTGATGTAGTTCTAGTTTCCCAGAGACTTCCAGTATCTGTGATGAGCCATGAACTTGGAACATCTGCAGCATGACCCAGAGTTTCATTGGGCTGAGCAGAGAGATCTCAAGATTTGATTGCTTTCTCTGTCCAAAGTATATATATACGATTAAATTACAACTGCATAGTGGTTTTTATTACTCTGTGTTATTATCATTTCAAATCCTCTTATTTCTTGGCTGAGTTGCTAAATGATACCTTGTTCTGTGAACCAGCTTCCATTTTTGTTCTAAAACGATTTGATGGATCTTTTCAGCTTTCCTAGTTCCATTTACTGAGAAAGGTAGCTTCTCTCTGAGGTTATGGTCTCAGAAGTTGTTGGATGTTTCAAACCCTTCCCTGGAATGTCTGGGACTCTGCAAAAAAGGAATTAAGAATTTTGAAACAAAAGTGAGGAACTACTTGGTGTCTTCTTCTTGTCCTGTGAAAATTCTGAGATCCATTCTTACAACTGGAAATATTCAAACACATTAAAATTATTCTACAATGAGAAAATCAACTGCATTATAATCCTGATACTTACTGACACATGAGTTATAAGGATGTTCTTTATTAAAAAATCAATTAGTTCTTACACTCTTTATTTCGTTCTAGAACACATTTTCCCCCTTTTAACAGCTGAAAAATCTATTTTACTTCAATTTCATTTTTAAAAATCCGTATTATTTTAAAAATTTTAGTGGTAATTGTAATAAGTATCTATAAAGTGTTGCAGATGGATCATGCCTCCTCTTTATGTGGCTAATGGAAGGTTATTTTAAAAAATTCTTCCTAATGAACATCTATTCTTGTTGTTGTTTTTGTTGTTGTTGTTATTGATGTTGTTAGATGTTATTACTTGACTTCAGGAATGTTTAATGCTAATGAGGTTCTTATTGTTCTCCAGATGTCTCCTTTCACCCTCCCAATATATATAATATAAATATATATATATGTTTGTAAAAATGTGGTGAGTCCCTGTATGCACATTATCAAATGTTTCTGATTCAACTTGTGCACAAAGCAATCTACATTTTGTCTTTTTACATTGGTGTTCTTTTGCAGGGAAATGAAATACCAAAGCCTATCTGAAAGTAAGGATTTTTCAAAAGTCTCATTTCCTTGGGAATTCTAAATAAAAGTTTATATTCATTATGGAGAATGTATTATGAGCTTGTCAAGAGCATTTGAATATGAATTTCTTTCCTGTTATGTTTATTTTTCTTTGGTGATTTGAAGTGGAAGCTACTCACAGGAAAAAAAAGAGAGGTATCTAAAACTACTTCTCATTATCTCACTTTCTTTAAATTGAGATTTCTGATGTTGAAGAGGAATGAAGTGAGTGTGCAGATTTTGTCCACATAACTCCTAAAAGAAAGAGCAATAGTCATGTTCCACAAACACATGTATTCAACACCCCAATTAAATTGCATGAGTACTGGCTGAATCTAAAGTCCCTGTAAATGAATGTGTGTGTGTGTGTGTGTGTGTGTGTGAATGTTTCCATGTGTGTGTGTGTCTGTGACTCAGTATATCTAGGTGTATATGTACATGTGTGTGTTAGGATTATATTGCTGTAAACAGACACACTTATCAATGCATGTTTTATTAGAAAACCATTTAATTGGGGCTGGCTTACAGGTTCAGAATTTCAGTCCATTATCATCAAGGTAAGAATATGTCAGGATCCAGGCAGGCATGGTTCATTTGGAGCTGAGAGTTCTATAACTTCATCTGATAGCTGCTTGGAAATGAATAGCTTCCAGGCAGTAGGCAGAGGGCCTGAAAAGTCTGTTCCCACAAAACACCAAATGTGTTTTTGAGTGTTTATGTGAGTATTAGTATGGGTTTTATTGCCATGAAGTGTCACCAGGATCATAGTAAATCTTGAACACTTTGTAACTTCTTTTCAGAGGTTTACTCCATTATTGTCATGGCTGGAAACATGGTAGCCTTCAGACAGACAAAGTGCTGGAGAAGGAGATGAGTTTTAGGTCTTGATATACAGGAAGCAGATGGAGACTGTGTCAAACTGGGGATTGCTTAAGGACAGCAGACCTCCAAGCCTACCACCACATTGTTACATTTCTTCCAACAAGATCACACCAACTCAACAAAGACACATCTCCATCAGTGTCCCAACTACTCCACCAATGTCACACCTCATGAAACTATTTCACACTTCCTGAGAGTGCCACGCCTATTGGCACTATTTATTTGGGCCCATTAACATTATTCTTAAAACTGTTCAATGGACAAAAGGTAACTTTAATGAAAGAAATAAAGAATGTTTCAAAAAATAAACAGGAGTATGTATGTCTTGGTTACTGTTCTATGCTGTGAGAGACATCATGACCAAACAAACTTATAAGAGGAAACATTTAATTGTGGTCTTAGAGTTCCAGAGGGCAAGTCCAGGATATCATGGTAGACACCATGGCAACACAGAGGCAAAACATGTAGAGCAGTAGTTGAGAGCGAACAACTTATGATGGAGATGGCAGAGAGTAATGAAAGAGGGAGAGAGAGAGAGAGAGAGAGAGAAAGAGAGAAAGAGAGAGAGATAGAGAGAGTCTGATGGGTTTTTGATATTTCAAGGCTCTGTGACAAATCTCCTTTAATAATAAAACAACTCCTAATTCATTCTAAACAGCCCATCACCCGGAAAACTAACACATTTGAACGTGTGATCATCTGTGGCACACAATTATTCAAACGAATAAAGGAATGAAAAAGAAAATGAAATCAACTAATAAGTGGCCATGACACTTGGTAGTATAGTTTATATCAATACTTTTCATTTCTCTCAGGTTAGGGTTATTTGCATAACATATTTCTGATCAGCAATCATTCTCAAATAATCCAAAGGCATCCTAACCCCACCACACACACACACACACACACACACACACACACATTTCTACTTGATTAACGATATTGGCATTACTTATTTTTATGGAAACATATCCCTTATTCCTGATTTAGTTCAAATCGTGGGAAATGTTGATGTATAATTAATTCCTATTCATAATGGGATAATACAGAAGTCAACAATATTGAATCCATTGTTCCTTGGAGCTGAAGATTTTCCATCGATTTAGTAAAATATAAATATGATTTTAAAAGAAGGCAACACCCTGAAAAAGTCTTATTTTCATCTTTTCATTATTTACAGACCATTCTGTGGTATAAATAGGAATCTAGATGAAGAAAGGTGTTTAAAGTCACTGACACACACACTTAACTTAGGTTTCCTTTGCACAGGAAGAAGATATATCAATCCTCTATATATGGAGAGTTTCTCCAGGACCATTAATATATAAAAGTCTTCAGGTCTCTAGGTTAAAACAACATTGCTTTTGCCTATAATTTATGCAAAGTAACCTCTTTTATACAGTTATCATATTGATGTGTGTATGCATACAGAATTATACAGGTAAGTCCAGAGGATAGGGAAGGGTATACTGTTTTCTGCTACTTCACTCCCTAATTTTCCCCTTGTGACAGGGTTTCTTGCTGAGCTAGGAGTGAGGCTGACATTCAGGAAGCCACAGTCATTCTTCTGTCTCTGCCACTCCAATACCTAAGCACTGGTGTTTAGGTGAATGTTTGACCAAACACTTGGCTTTACCACTGGGCCATCTCCCTAGATTCTTCTTTATTTTAAATAACCTCTGGATGACTTTTGCCCTCAATGTAATGAAACTGCTCTATAAGAATTTGTTATTTAGAAGATGGCAATATAAGTGGTCTGTGTGTGTTCAGTACATGGTATATTAAGAACTACTTTCCTTAATACCTTGAGAATTGCATACAAATATTTTAATGGAATTTACTTTCCAATTATTTTAGTAACTCCTCCCAGAACAAAACCTGGCCCACTCCCACCTAACTCCTCCTGCCAACTTCATATCTCGTCTTCTCCCCTTTGTTACAACCCATTCAAATCATTTGTGTTTCCCATAAACTCTTAGACATCTGGCTTCCAGTAGAGCATGAACAATCTATAATCTTCAAAGTCAATACCTTTGATGAAAACTTACTATTCATCCTTCATCAACTTTCTATACCTTATCAGATAGCGATAAGGGATAGTGAGCCTTCCCATTCAGTGATGGAAGACAGAATGTCCTGATTTTGTGCAGAAAGACACAGTTTTTCTCTTACCTCTGTGCCTTACAAGATTTTCATTTTCTTCCTTGAGGATTTCTAAGTTTCAGCTCCTCTACTTCTTGCCTCTTTCTGTGAGTATTTGTGAATATGCATGTGTGTCTATATTACAGATGTCTCAGTATATATACAACTCAACTCATAGTGGGATTTTGCAATTAACTGCTAGCACTATCTCACACTAGACCATATTCCTTAATGCAGACTTGGTGTGGGTAAGTACCAGAAAGGAACTGGAGATTGCTAGATATCTTCAGAGTTAGTTGTAGTATAGGTGAAGTTTAGACTTCTGACCTTACATTCTGGCTAGCCCCTATGGGTTTAAGATGCATGGATAAGGGATCAAGATCCTGAACTTGGATTGCATTTTTCTCCTTTTTGAACAAAACAGAGATATCCTTGAAGAGATAGATGGATCTTATCACTTTGTTTCAAATAAAGAATTCTGTGGTTAAATTGTTTTGAAATGTCAGTCATGGGTCTTAGATGAAGGCTTTGGTCCACAGTACAATGTTCATAGGTAGTACAATATGCACTCTGAAAAGTGATTGGAACCTGAGGGCTTTAATCAATGAGTTAATCAATCAATGGATATACAAGGAATGGGTAAGAAACTTGTAAATGAACGCGGTCATTTGGACATGTCTTCAAAGCTGTTTATTGTCTTTGGTCCCTTCTTGTGTTAATGCTGACTAGCTGCCAATAATTTGAACAATTGTGCTGCTTCATGCCCCTTTCATATTCATGTGATCATGGATCCTTCTTTCATTTGTGATAGTAACATGTCAGGTTCAGAGGAAACATTGCTTAATTCTTTAATTTTTTTTTCTAGAAACGGCATACTAAGTGTAGAACTAATGTTACCTAGTTGTTGTAGTTGGAATATTCAGCCATGGTATCTGTTGTCTTTGAGACTCAAGAACTTTGCTGCTACCCACACCACTGGTCTTTCTTCTGAATTCACTATTGTATTTTAGTAGATTTCAATATCATATGAAGTACCAGAAAATGAGTGAAAAATGACAGTGGTGAAATGTGTTTAGAATCATTAAATTACACACTTAAAAATAAATAAATCAATGGATTTATTTAGTATATAAATCAAACTCCAATAAAACTTCTGAAAAGGCTTAACCAAATGTGATGCTTCTCATGTGAGTTGTTATTTGTCATAGCACCTGTGATTTAGCTGTTAATAGTACTGGGTTTTATTACTTATGAATCAGACACCAATACATCCATGAAGGGGTTACACTCCATTCCCTCAGGAGAAAGAAATCAATTAAAAGTCATTGGATTTCTTGATGAGAATTTTTCTGGTCAAAGCTGAGTTGGCAGGAAGTTGGACAGACTGGGGTGTCTCCCAGAAAGTGTAACACAAATTAGAATGTAGGTGTTGTGAGGCTATAAGGCATATTCACTACTTGTCACCTATTATTGAGTATTCTTGCTGTTGGAGGTACTTACCCTTCACTTCTGCCATGGAGGGAAGTGGGTCTACACCTAGGCAGAATGAGGAGATTGTGATGAGTAATGTTTGTGTGGGTTATGGAGCAGGATAAACCTTAATGTGCTGGGATTTTATTTATCTCCAACTTGACAATCTAGCGTCACCTTAGGAGAGAGAACAATTGAAGAATTGTCTCTATTCACTTGGTTTTTGGGTAAGTCTATGGGACATTTTCTTCATTGATGGTTGATGTGTGAGGGTAGGCAACTGTGGGTAAGCTCATCAGTAGTCATTTATAAAAGGAAAGCTTTTACTCTGTATTTAAAATAAAATATTCGATCAAGCCACATGATTTTTGGTGGTTTGAATAAGAATATACCCTATAGATTCATATATATGGATATTTAGTCACCAGGGATTGGCAGTGTGTTTAAGGATTAGAAGGAATGAGAGAAGATGTGGCTTCATTGGAGGAAGTGGTTGTGTCAATAAGGGTGGTCTTTGAGTTTTCAAGAAACCAATGTAATGGCAGAATATCTGTTTCTGTCTAAGGATCAATAGTTCTCTATTGCTCCAGTGCTGCGGTCACTGACTTGATGTTTGACTAAACTTCTGTAAGTGTAATCAAGCCCCCAGTTAATGCTTTGTTTCATAATAGTTGTTTTATCCATGATGTCTCTTCACAGCAATAGAACAATGACTAAGATAGGGTCAAGCAATAAGCACTCTTTCCTGGTAATGCTTCAAGTTCCTGTTTTGCCTTCCTTGGTAATAGTCTGTAACATGTAAGCTAATAACCCTTATATTCCCAAGTTATGTTTGATGTTAGTATTCTTCAGTGTGAGAAAGAAGCAAACTAGAACAATTGCATGTCATTATATACATGAGAATATCTTACCTTTAAATTAAAATAAAATATCTACACATTATTTGTCCTTATAGGATAAGTGACAGTGGTAGTATTAGATATTTTGTTCCTCTAAGAAATTGTCTTACTTAAGGTTTCTATTGTTGTAAGAACATACCATGTCCAAAGAGCTAATTCCATAGCAAAAGTTTTATTCAGCTTATATTCCACATTGCTGTTCATCATCAAAGTAGTTTGGAAAGAAACTGAAACAACACAGGTTCCTGGAGCCAGAAGCTCATGCATAGGCCATGGAGTGGTGATGCTTATTGACATGCTCCTTAAGTCTTGCTTCCATAAGGAGCACAAGACTACCACCACAACGGTGTCAACACCCACAATGAACTGGGTCCTCTCCCACCAATTAAGAAAATTCCTAAAAGCTTGATCTTAATGAGGCATTTTCTCAACTGAGGCTCCTCCTCTTGCAAGACTCTAGATCTTTTCAAGTTGCTATGAAACCAGTATGGCACTCTGAATGTAGTTGGCCTATGAGGAGGTGTGGCTTTGTAGGAGTGGGTGTGGCCTTTTTGGAGGAAGCATATCACTGTGAGGCTTTAAAGCTCTGCTCAGTGTGGAAGACAACATCCCTGCATGCAGAAGACTCTAAGCTTCCTCTCCACCACTACATATGCCCAGACACTTGCATGTTCACTTCCTTGATGATAGTGGACTGAACCTCTGAAACAGCAATGAAATGTTGAAAAGCCCTAATGAAATGTTTCTAATGAGTTGTCTTAGTCATAGTGATTTTTCACAGCATTGAAACCCTAATTAAGACATCCAGCTAGCATAGAAACTCTCCCAGATATCAAAATTAATCAACAATAAAGAGTATTTTCAAGTCATTTGGCATTCAAACTTATTCTAGAGAAAAAACACAAATGATTGAGTCCATGACAAGCCTGACTAAAAACAAAAACAAAAAACAATACAAAAACAAACAAACAAAAAACAAACAAACAAACAAAACAAAAACAAACAAAAAAACCTACAACAACAATAAAACCAACCAACCAAACAAACAAAAGAAACACTCAGAGTGCATATGGGACCCATTAAGACCCCCATGAAGCACAGGGGCTACTCAGGAGTAGTGACCAACATATTGGGCAACCTCATAGAGTTTGAAACCCATGAGAACTGGCATAGAAAAGAGATCAGCACATATGCATTGAGTACACCTTCACTGTTTTATGAGAATGAGGTCACACATAAATTTGAGACAGGAATTTCCAGGGAATAGACAGGCTGAAATGGTACATAGGTATGTTGGGAGTCAGATGTTTGGAGGAGAGCCAGGGGAACAGGCTAGTGGTGAGCTTTTTGATGGTCATCTGGGGCACTCAACAGAGACCTCCAAAAGATCACAGGATTCATCCCAGGCAAAGATTGCACAGGGAAAGAACTCAGGATCCACGCCCCACCATATATTATCTCACAGTTTATTCATTTTCTCTTTTAAATTACTCTTTGATCTGATCAGCTGGCTATTTGTTAAGAAACCAAAGAACCTAATGTGGATATGCCCAATTTTAACTATTTGCACAAAATTTCTATTCTTCCTGGGTCTCCTGCTTCACATTTTGAGAACTTTATCTTAGAATTCATTTGTCCCTCAGTGTCCTCTAGTCCTTTGTGTGTCCTTTATTGTTTTTAAAGGTCACCATCAATTTAATCTTTCTTAACTTCTACCTGGTCTCTTTTCTGCATGTTAATATTGGATTTCTTAAAAAGATATCTTAATGGGAATAGATGACCATGTTGTCAAGAGCACTACTGTACCGCAAAAAAACTGGATTTGTTTTCTTGAATTCATATCCAATGGTTAACAATCAGCTTTAATGCCAGCTCTATGGGATCTGACAACTCATGTCTCTGTGGTCACCTATACTCTCAAGCTCATGCCCTACTCCCACCCATATAAATAAAGATAATAAATCTTAAAATGAGAGACAAGTTTCATTTGGTTTCATTATTCAAATGAAACCTTATTTTGTCTGATTTCTGAATCTCTTTGGATCAGTTTTCTGGGTTGCACTTTGTGTAACAAGGCCACATTCCTTTTATCTATCACTCTTTCCCCAACTTGTTGTTTCTCCCTCAGACTTCATACCAGAGATTCTATCTATGTCCTGTCTTTCTCTGCTTCTTCCTAAAAATCCATTTTTTGCTGCCATCCCTGCTCCTCTAAGTCATATCTCCAATTCCTTGCTCACTATGCAGACCACAGAATCTAAGTCCTGTCCATTTTAGCCTGTGTGATATTAGATGTATGCACTGTTCACAGCCTGCGTTGCAACTTTCATCTTCCTTTGATGTTCTTTCTACCATAGTCAATCTCTTCCAACAAAGTGTTCACTAAAAGCATGTCATGTCACACGTATTAATTTTTAGAACAAAACAAATTTTATTGACAAAGATACTGAGGTTGTCAAACACCCATAGGTACCCAACACAGGAAAACAAACATTTTTTTTCAATCCTATAAGTTTACATTTCTGTACTTTGTGATTTTTTTCAATTTAAGTGATATTTGACACCAGAGTATAGACATAGATATGGAGGTCACCGAGAAATTTGATAAAGTACACAGTAGGATTGGCTAGAACTTTGTAAACAACCTTTCCGAACTTTTTGGATCCATCATCTCTGGTGTACTGCACCCAGGAACCTATTAAGAAGTCATTGTCATCACCTGATCTCGCCTCAGCCAGAGGGGTCTCTGGAATGATGTGGAGGTTACCTTCCTTGTAGTCATCCAGGAGCTGATAGACGTAGAGGACCGGATCCTTCTTGTAGGAAATGTAAAAATAGTCCTGTAAGAATGGCACCTGGCTAGCACCATCCCACTCCAGTTGTCCTCAGAGCCATCTTTCCCCTCAAATTTGTGTTGTACCTCTCTGCCAACCAATGCGCCTGCGAGGTGGACATCCCTCACCTGAGGAAAAACTACTTTGTGAGGCAAGACCTTAAGATTTAAAATCCTCTCATCGCTGTGGAGCTCCTGTCCGTAGACACTGTCAATTCCGTCATACTTCACCAAATAAAGAGAAGGGTTTGTTGGCAGTTGACCTAGAATGATGGCCTTCCAATGGGTGACAGGCTCATTACCTTCCTTCCACCCGTGAGAAATTCTGCAGCCAACAATATTCCCCAGGGCCTGGGAAGAAGGCTTCCTCCTACTCTTCTTCTTGAGTGATGTCATGCTCAGACTCTTCAGATGTATTGTCTTCTACCTGGCTGTAGACCTGTTGTGGTAGATCACACTGTCTTGTGGCTTCCATTCCCTTCAAATATCATACTTGCCCATTGCCTGGGACTGAAGATCTTGCCCGTTTAAACCAGACACAATGCTGTTGCCTCTGTCATATATATGAATTCCTGATGGGCAATGGTTATGGGTTGGGAGTGAATGCTGGACCAAGACTCTTCTCTAAGAGAACTTCTGAGCAGGTGAAGAAGATTATGCTAAACAGTTTTGAGCTCCTAAAATTAATTTTATAAAAATAAGAAGTTAATAAGTCAGCCATGGTGGTACACGCATTTAATCCCAGAACTCAGAAGGCAAGGACAGGCAGATTTCTAAATTAGAGACCAGCCTGGTCTACAAAGTGAGTTCCAGGGCAGTCAGTGCTATAGAGAGGAACCCTGTCTCAACAACAACAACAACAACAACAACATCAAGTAAAAGAAAACAAACGAAAATCAAACGAAAAACAAACAAAAGATAAATTCAAACAAAAAATAACAAAACAAACAATCAAATGGAGAAGTTAATAGGAAGTGGTAGTGACCCATAACTTTAATCATAGTACTCAAGAGGCAGAGTGAGGCAGACCTTAGTGAGAGAAAGACTAGTCTGGTCTACACAGTGAGTTTCCTGACAGCCAAATCTGAACATACAGAAACTCAAATAAAATTAACCAAGCAAGCAAACAAACAAACAAAGAAACAAAGAAACAAGGGAAACAAGGAAATAAAAATAGTGTAATTAACAAGTAATTCTCTAGAGCTCAGAATAACATACTCAGATCAACATTTATTTCTTCAGACCTGAGTAAATTTGTCTCTGATGAGGATCCTCTCCTTGAATTTCTATGTCAATTTAGGTGGTGCTATGACAATTACCCCCAATGATCAAGAAGAAGAGAAAAAAAAAAGGCCAGAGGGGTCACCATGATTCTCTTGTACGCGTAAGCTCTGAGCTAAGTTCTTGCATTCACAAATATCTTCCCAGGGACACAGCACACCACTGTCCTTCTTTATTGTTTCTCCTGACCCAGCTTCAGAATTATTCGATGAAGCCATTGCATCACTGAACTCAAGAACAACTCAAAAAGTCGAGCCAATATCAGCCTTTTAGAACTAATAACTTCTAACATGCACATGGACAAACAGGAGCTTTGGCATTTTAGTGGAATTGTGATCTAGATATGGTTAGCAAGGATAATAAATTCAGGAGATAAACTAACCTAGACCATTCATCTCCCTTGCTAATAAACATGGGGAAAGTAGAATGTACAGTAACTCACTGTAGGAGAGAAAATTTTTAGCTTTCTGTAGCTATGAGGGTCCCAATTACTTCATAAATGTACTTACCCATAGAAAAATATCCTAGTCGTCAAGATCTCCTGATACAGACCAGGCACCAAAAGCCTGTGGGAAAAAAATGACCTGGCTTTGACACACCACTGTGAAGATAGTGAACTCACCTTGAATGGATTCTAGCGCCTCCAATGGAATAGATGCGCAACCTCCAGCCAGTGCTCTGTGACATCACCCTAGTTCAGCTTACATCATAGAACCCCTCTCAGGCTGTTTCCTTCCCTAGTTACACTCAGAAACATTCAGCATCTCGAATTTACCTTTTCATATGGCCTCCTAGAAATAATAAATGAAATCCCAACTGAAAGGCCTGATGATCTGAGTAATATTCTGCCAAAGAATTACACCCTTGCATGGTTTTTATTGTTTGGTTGTTGAATTTTTATTTATTTGTTTGGTTTGTGTTTTGTTTTGTTTCATTTTTGTTTTTATTTTCGTTCTGAGAAAGTCTTCGGTTTCCTCCTTGACAACATCCATGGTGGTTATTTTTCATGTTCCAACCTTTCCCTTGGTTATCTTTAAGCTGTGCTTCTTATCATAAATATTGCCAGATTCTTTGAGGCAGCACACTGGATAGCACACCAATTTTCACTTTATGAAAACCCACAGTTAGAGGAGGACTATTTTTATGCAAACAAACCTGGAATTTGACAGGGTTAAATGACATGTATTGAAACCAATGGCAATCATGAATTATGGATTCTTTGGAAAGTAAGAGGACAACATAGATCTTGGGCATGCTTACAAAGTTGTGATAAAATTAAAAAAAAAAAACCTGATATCTCCCAGTCATATTTTAAAGGTTTTTAAAATTTACCAGCACTTCGGATTATAAGTAATTTCATATATTAAATGCAGTAAAACAGGATGAAATAGATGAGGTAATTTTACTTTTGAAATATGTGTAGACAGAATACTGGACACAGGTATGTATAAAATTTACTTACAAATTAGAGGACACTTTAATTGTTCATGGCACATAGATCTTCAGTTCTTCAAAAAAAATCCTTTTCAGTACCTTCCACGGTCCCCACCGTACCCTGTACATCATCTTCATAGGATATGACACTATCCATAGAGAGCTAGATCCTTCAACAACAGTCATCAAAAAAAAAATCATTCCTTAAGGTGTGGCCACAGGCCAATGTGATGGAGGATCTTTATCTGAGATTCTATCTTCCCAGGTTGATTTAAGTTCACAAAAAAAAAAATCTAATAAGGACCACTACATATCCATATCATCAATATTGATTGCCTCACTGTATGAAACATACATGCTATGGAGTGAATTAAGATGTCAACTATTGGATGAATGCCTTAAAAATGAGAGACAGAAGGAGAGAGAGAGAGAGAGAGAGAGAGAGAGAGAGAGAGAGAGAGAGAGAGAGAGAGAGAGAGAGAGAGAGATAAATATATTTCTCATCTATGTGTATTAGTGCAGCGTTTTGTTTTCAAAAAAATGGATGGAATGGTTAAATACTATATATTAGGTTAGACAAGTAAAACTCAAAATGACTATTGTAAAAATATAAATTTAATAAGGGACATTAAAAAATAGGAGGTATTTTGGAAGAGTAAGCGCAGCAGGAGGGGGGAGATCTGATAGCAATGGAGGATAGTGGGGAGGATGAAGATGGTAAAAGGACACTGTAAACCTGTGCAAAGGGTCACAGAAAAGGCCTGCGACTTGTACACTTAAAAAAAACACTGGTATAAAGTAACAGAGTCCAAATAATATTTTGATTAATTTGGGGATTATAGCTTCAAGACACTAAAAAATATATTTGTATTTTTCAACTCACTTGTGGTTCTTGCTATGTTGAACATGATATGGGTGACAGGATATGGTAAGGTGCTTCAAAGTTTGTGTATCATTTATCATCAAATGCACATGTCACTCAGTGAGCTGCAAGGCTATCACAGGGAAGGAGGTATCTAAAGTTCTTAAGTGTACATGACGTAGGGAGAATAATGCCTCCACACTACTATAGATGTTGAAATAAACACATGTTTTTCCCAAAAATAATTTTCTGAAGATTAATCCCCAGGTGTGAATTTTAAATAACTGCCTTAAAGTCTGGATTTAAGATTCCTTGAGAATCTTCCAAAACAAAAGGAAATGAAGAATCTTGGTGCTGTAATTGGAGAAACAAGAGAAAAGCAAACAAGAATTCATCACATAAAAACAGACAGAAGAAGTAGGAATAAAGACATATTTAGGCAAGATGAATAGTGAAGTAGAGATTAGAGCAAGCAGAAAGGACTGAGGAGATAGCTCAATGCTTAGGCCCACTGATTGCTTTTGCACAAGACCAGGGTTCAATTTCTAACACCCACATGGTTGTTCACAACCACCTGCAATTCTAGTTCTAGACGATCTGATGACCTCTTTGGACAACACACACACACACACAGACACACACACACGCACACACACATATACTCACCCACAGAGAAAAAAAATATTTTAGAAAACAATTATACAAACAAAAAGGAGTCAAGTATAGTTTTATTCCCCTTTAATACCAGCACTCAGAAGCAGGCTAAACTCTGTAAGTTGAATGACTGCCTAGCTAATAGGTGTGTTTTCAGAATTTTATTTTTCTCTTCTTTTTCTTTTTTTTCTTTTTCTTTTTTTTTTTTTTTGTATTTTAGGACTATTTCAGTATTTGTTTAAAGATTCTAGATTTTTTTTTCTTTTGATTTACTTTTTCTAATGTTTTAGGCTTTTTTCGGGCTTTTTAGTATTTTACAGTTTTCAGGTGTTTTTTTTTTAGAGGGGGGGGGTTGTGCGGAAGAGTAAAGCCCTTTGTGTTATTTAGAATTTTAGGGTTTTAATGGTTTTAAATTTGGTAGGTTTTTTGTCCTTATAAGTTTTTTTGTTTGCTTGTTTGTTTGTTTGTTTTGGGTAGGGTTGAGGTTTATTTTTATTTTATTTATTTATTTATTTATTCATTTATTTATTTATTTATTTAAGGTATTTCAGGGTTTTAGGGCTTTTTAGTGTTTATAAATAATTTTAGGATAATTGTAGTTTTTTGTGTGATTTTGTTCTTCTTGTTGTTGTGTTTTGTTTTGTTTTTGTTTCTTTTTATACTTTTAGTGTTTTATAGGGTTTTAGGATTTTGTAAGGGTTTTTTGTTTTCTTGTGTGTGTGTTTGCTTTTTTTTATAGGCTTAGGATTATTTTTTTATCTTAGGATTTTAGTTAATGTTTCAGGGTTTTGTAGGTATTTTGGGGGAGGGTAGGATTGATTTTATAGTCTCAGGATTTTACTTAGGGTTTCAGGGTATTGTAGGTTTTTTGTTGTTGTTGTTTGTTTGTTTGTATGTTTGTTTTTTTGTTTTGCTTTTTTAAGCGGGTTTTCAAGGATTTTATTTTGAGTTTCAGAGTTTTGATGTGTTTTTAGAACTTTTTAAAGGAACTTTTTTTAGGGTTTTACAGTTCTTGTGGGTCTTTTTACTGTTGTTGAGTGAGTTGCCAGGTCACTGCATTGCAATGTAAGCCTGGTCCCAGCAACTTTTCTCATAACACTTGTACAGTACTGCTTTTCAACTTGGCTTTGTTACAAGGTTTAATAAGTGTCTTGGTCTGAATAAGACAACCTCACGTAGGCTTATATGCTTGACTGCTTGATTCCCTGGTTAATGGAAGTGTTTGGGAAGGATTAGGAGGTGTGGCCTTGTTGGAACAGGTGTGATCACTCCTAGTAAGGAGTGATCTTTAAGGTTTCAAAGTCCATACCAGGACTTTGAAACTATGTCTCTGTCTCTGTCTCTGTCTCTGTCTCTGTCTCTGTTTCTCTCTGTCTCTCTCTCTCTCTCTCTGTCTGTCTCTCTCTCTCTCTCTGTCTCTCTCTGTCTCTCCCCCTCACTCTCTCTCCTGGCTGCTTTCAGATCAGGATTCGAAGCTCTCAGCTACCTCTCCGCCACCATGCCTGTCTGCTTCCCACCATGATGATAATGGACTAACCCTTTCAAACTGTGAGCAAGCCCCCAAATAAATGTTTTCTTTTATAAGGAAAAAAAAAAGAATTTTAGGGTATTTCTTTATTTTTTAGTTTTGTTTTGTTTTTTAATTTAATTAAGGAATTTTTAAAAATTGTTTTAAGCATTTTTTTAATAAGGTTTGGAAAATGATTTTCTTTTCCAGTGTTTTTGGCGATTTTTTAAAGCAGAAGAATTTGTAGTTGTTGGGGTGGTGGTTTTGTATCTTTTCATTTTCTTTTTTTTTTAATTGCTTTTTTATTGTCTCATTAGGGATCTAGACTTGTAGAGTTTTTGGATTTTTTTTTTAGGGTTTTATAATTTTTTTAGGGTCTTTTTAGAGTTCTTGTGTTTTCTTATTTATAAATTGTAGGGTTTTAAAAATGTTAATTAAGAATTTAAAAAAATAGCTTTTTTGGGTCATTTAGTGTTTGTTTAATAATTTTAGGGTTTTTTAGGGTTTTAGGTTTTGCTTTATTGTTTTAGGGTTTTTTTTTACGGTTTTTAAATGATTTTAGGGTTGTTCTCAGTGTATTTGGCAAGATTTTTTTTAAGGCTTAGTGTGGCTATTGTTCTTTCCTTGATTGTTTGTTTGTGGTAATTATTTTATGGTTTTTTGGGTCTTTGTAGAGATCTAGAATTTTTTTGTTGATTTTTTTTGTTTGTTTGTTTTTCTTTAGGGTTTTAGGTTCTTTTAGTTTTATTTTTTCAAAAATTTTATTTTTTTTTGTTTGTTTGTTTGTTTGTTTTAGGGTTTTTATTGTTTATTTAAAGCTTCAAGTTTATTTTCTTTTCTCTTCTTTTTTATTTTTTATTTTTTAGAGTTTTTAGGGTCTTTAAGGTTCTGTCTCTAAGAACATAGAAACTGAACCTATTGCTTTTAGATTATTTATAAAATGTATTCCATTCTGAAAACAAGAAACACTATAAAGTCATGTTTGTTCATTTGCGTGTATGTCCCCAGGAGCTATAGATTATGTGTGCCTAATGCAGAGCTCTAAATATGTCCTGATCATACAGATTTAATTGTCACATCATGAAAGTTCAAGAACTATACTATAAAGCTATATCTATGTATCCTAGTTTATTCATCTTTCAAACAAATATAGTAGATATGTCACAGAGGGCAGAATTTATTGATCATGATTTCGAAAAAGGACCTCAAAAGTCAGTAAATCAAGTATCTTATACTAGCCAAACTCTACCCATCTATCCAGTTCACTCCTGTAAGAATAATTGCACCTGGGTTTTGGTTAATTCTTATTAAATTCTCCAGTTAAAAAGGGTCTTTATTAGCCCCCTTCCAGCTTAGTGAAAAACTCCATTCACTCTCCTTCTGAAAGCAAAAGCATTTTTCTTTCACAGACTATGTTAATTTTACAACATTTGCCCCTGGATGGTTTCCATTTCCACAGTTGTGTTTGCCATGACTCAATATTTCATCTCTCTTCAGACAACTCCTCTCATATACCACAGGATAATACACAAAGGCTCATTTGTGAGTCATGCCAAGAAAGCGGAATGAACTTGGGGGATACAGAAGAGGGAAAGACACAAGAGCAACAGAAGTATCATTAAGCTGGATACTACTCTAGAATACTGCATGCTATTCATGTATCCTGGGGATCCAGAAATTCATCTAGACTGGACCCTAGTTATCCATTGGTAGGATGTAGTCTGAAGCTTAGCCTATTAACTGGCAGCTCCCAAAGCTTTGAACTGATCCAATGATTGTTATCTTCCACACAATACCCAGTAGTATCCAAGCTACATTCCCTGTCACAGGCAAAAGCCCAGAAAAAGAAAAGAAAGCACTGTACTGTGTGCTAGGGTAGTGCTCATAGTGTCAATCTGCACTGAATCTATTACCACAACTGCAAAGGTATATGGCACAGGCAATCCAAGGATCACCATGCTTCCCATTTTATCTCTCCAGTCTATATATCCTCTCCCAACTCTACACACTATGCTCCTATTCCTAGGGATCATTTAGAGGTCTCATAAATACCACCATGTATAACCCCGGAAGATGAGAGATGTTTGAAGCACATCAATAGATTTTAAGTCTGACAATTGTTGATGTCATCAAAACAATTTTCTGAGGTGTGCTGTGCTTTTGTCAAACGATGGGGCTAGAATGGCCCTGCCAAGATCTAAAGCAGAAATACTAGTTTTTTGTTTGTTTGTTTGTTTTTCTATTATTATATTGGAACATGTCATCATCAATTGCACTTCCTCAGTCTAAAATAACAGGTGATACTTACAGTTATTTGCTGCCATCTCTAAAGTCTGGGCAAGGCAACTCCTGTGATTCTCCAAGCCTTGCTTCTTACCAGTTCTGGGCTATATGCTGTCAGGATAATGTTCTAAACAGGGAACTCTATGGATATCCAGATTTCAATAGTTTTCCCTTCAAAAGTATAGTAAAAAAATTCCAATTGTACATTTATTTTAGTATTTCTGGTCAACAATTTCCTACTGAAGTGACAGCAATATTTACTATTTTTTTATCTTTATACTAACATTATATTTCTGTTTGATTTGTAGGGGACAGGTTTATTTGAGACAGTCCTACATTACTCATGCTGACCTCAAACTTGCTATAAAGCTATGGACAGTCAAAGGCCTTGATCGTCTTGCATTCAACTGCCAAGTGCTGGGATTACAGATTACAGTATCATAGCTATTAAAAGATTTTCTATGACTGATAAAAGAGGTGAGGATTTGACTTTAGGATTTCAGTATTTTTCTAATTGTAGTCATAGTTTACATTGAATAGAGTCATTATGTGAAAGGCAACAGAGATTCTGGTCTTTCAGATTTCTACTCATTAGTAGATCAGTTAATACATTTAAATATCTGCTAAAAATGTCATGGCCTACAGGAGAACAGTAGTTTAAGATCTTGCCTAGCGAGGTTTCTGATTTTTAAGAGATTCAGAAAATAGGAGTAGATTTATGAGTTTAACATGAATGAGCATGTCTTATCTAATTTGCCAATGTTATACATAATAATACAAAACATGCATTTTAAGTTTTTAGAATTATTTTCCTAAAAACATATATATATTTATGACCAAATGAGCTAGAATTACTCATAACAAATATTTAATATTATAAAAAGCCTAAATTTTTTTGAAATAAAATGAAACTGATTCTCTTGAATTTATTGTAGTCTGTTATTTTGATAAGTTTTTCTGAGGTTTTTAGAGATCTAAAGACAAAATATTCAGTGTATGTTTTTATGATAATTTTCAAGTAAGTTAGTATACTGAGACTAGGATGGTAAGCCCAATGCCAACACTACAAAGAGGTTCTAGCTTTTGGTATGTAAATGACTACAGTGTTTTTTGCCATGGTATGAAAGGTTTAAATATTGCCTTCATTTGGAGTATTTATTTATTTTTTATCTTTAGTCCCTATCTGTTTCCTGAACTGACTCAAAATGGCAGCTCCCTCCACGTTGTTCTCATGCAGGAAATGATCTCCTGTTTATTTCAAATTGAATACCCTCCAAACAATTAACCAACCAAAAAAAAAATGGTTAATATGGTAATTGCCTCAGATCTTACTTGGAAACCATTTGATGACTACAATGATTGTTACATTAACGGGGAGACGATCTAAAATAGTTTGGTGATATTATTACACAGGATTATTTTGCCATGGTTGTTAGGAAAGTTGTTTCCATACACTTTTTTTTTTTTTTTTTTTTTTTTTTTTTACTAAATAGGGACTAAGTTTAGGATTTTAAAACTACTTTGCAAGTTTGATTTGGTTTTCTAAAATTAACGACAGAGTCCAGATGACAACAGTAAGTAATCTTTCTCTATCTTTCAACTATACCTGAGGCTGACATATTGTAAAAACTGGTCATCCTCTCTTCATCTCTCAGCAAATGTCTGTCTCTTGGTAATTTATGATCTCGTCTCCATTAAAATTCTTAGTGGTTTTCATTGGTATAGTATGTGACCATACCTCTCTGATTTACAATTCAGTAGGACTTGAACAGAACCAAGGATAGTTAGATAATGAGACTTAATTTAGTTTCAAGTGTCGAACACAAGGCTAGTTTCTCCATTCCTAATTGATACATAGGTATACGAGGTTAATTATAAAGTTACTTACTATACCAACCACTTGTTTTTCTTGTTCTTTATCGAATTTCTCTACACCCACATACAACTTCTGAAACATATTTTTATACTGCTCATATAATTTGTTGTTGATCATGACCCTGTAAAGCAAAGTAATGAAAGCAGTCAAATTTATACAAATAGGAAAAGAACGCTCAAAAAAATTAAATTGTTTTTTTCATACTATAAAAAGAAAAATAGCAGTAAAAAATCATCTAATGGGAAGTAATTGCAGATTTTTTTTCTAAGAGATTATCAGAGAAGTTTTATTTTATGTTTTAGATTTTCAAAATTAAAGTTTACAGACAGACAGATAGATAGATAGATGATAGATAGATAGAAAATAGAGAGGTAGATAGATGATAGATAGATAGATAGATAGATAGATAGATAGATAGATAGATAGATAGATAGATAGATAGATAGGTAATCTTTTTTAGTAAATTAATTGTATTTCAAAGTAGGGTTTTATTCTGTTCTACCAAATAGAAAGTCTAATTTTTTTTTCCTATATTGACTCAGTTAAGACTTAGTGTAAAACATAATTCAATTAAAATATACAAATTGCCTGATTATGTAACTGATTTTTTCTATACTGTTAAACATAATAAACCATAAAGTACATTTCTAAAACTTTGTGCAATACTTCCGTATTTCCACAACAAATATAAATCAAAATTTAAAGTCTCATTAACATTTACTTAAAGTAGAAAATACTTTTCTGTTACTCGCACCAAGCAAGTGAAAGATCTGTGTGACAAGAACTTCAAGTCTCTGAAGAAAGAAATTGAAAATCTCAGAAAATGGAAAGACCTACCATGCTCATAGATTGGCACAATTAATTCAGTAAAAATGGTGATCTTGCCAAAAGCAATCTATAAATTCAGTGAAATCACAATCAAAATTCAAGCTCAATTATTCATAAAGATAGAAAGAACAATTTACAAAATCATCTGAAATAAAAAAAAAATCCAGGATATTGAAAAACTATTCTCAACAATAAAAGAAGTACAGGGGGAAACATCCTCGACCTCAAGCTGTAGAATAGAGCAATAGAGATAAAAATATATGCAAATGATACAAAGACAATGACTTTATTAAATACACAGGCAAATGGAAGGATATAAAATATATCATCCTGTGTGAGGTAACCCAATCCCAAAATTACAAACATGGTACACACTCACTGATAAAGGGATACTATTCTAAAAATTCAGAATATCCAAAATGTAATTCACAGACCACATGAAGCTCAAGCAGAAGGAAGATGAGAGTGTGGGTGTTTCAATCCCTCTTAGAATGGGGAACAAAATACTCCTTGGAAAAAAATATGGAGACAAAGTGCAGAGCAGAGACTGAAGGAATAACTATCCATTGTTTGCCCAACCTGTGGATCCATCCCATATACAGACACCAAACCCAGTCACTATTGTGGATACCAACACTTGCTTGCTGACAGGAGCCAAATATGGCTATCTCCTGAGAAGCTCAGCCATTTCTTGGCAAGAAAAGAGGCTGATGCTCACAGACAAATATCAGACTGATCATGGGGTTCCCAGTAGACAAGATACAGGAAGAACTGAAGGAGCTGAATGGGTTTGCAACCTTATAGGAATAACAACAATATGAACCAACCAGACTGTCCAGAGCACCCAGGGACTAAGCACCAACCCATGGTTCCAGCTGCATATATAGCAGAGTATGACCTTGTCAGACATCTGTGGGAGGAGAGGTTCTTGGTCCTGTGAAGTCTTGATTCCCCAGTGTAAGCATGTACCAGGGTGGGGAGGGTAAAATTGAAAGATGGAGGAGACCCTCATAAAAACACAGAGAGGGTAAATGGAATAGGGATTATCTGGGGTGAAACAAAGAAATGACTAATATTTGAAATGTAAAGAAACATAATATCTAGTAAAAATAAATAAATAAATAGATAGATAGATAAATAAATAAAAATAAAAATAGTTACAAAATACTACATATAAAAAGAATAATTCACTATGATGTCATACAGTATATTAACTAATATTTCCTAATATAGAAATTATGCTAATACTATATAGTTTAAAAAATTATATATCCAAAAATGTACCTTCAAATTTTCCCTGAAGATTTTGTACTGGAAATCTATAAAGAAATTAATGTTTTAAAAAGTACAGATGCAGATCTTAGAGTTTGATGGCTCAGCTTTTGACATACAGGCATGACAATGAGAGTTTGACCCACAACACTATACCCTCCAAGAAAACCATTAAAATTAAAGATTAATCATACAGAATTATTGTTTGGAATATACATCATATACAAAATGTTAACATAGATTACTTGCTATACAATCAATTATACTTTCATTGAAATACTTACACTAAGAAGGAAATAATAAGTTTGAACATAATACAGTGTATCTCCAATTACTTCTTCAGAATTTGCATTTTAATTATCATTAGTTACTGAAGATTCTGTTCTTGTTTGGTAATACAACAAGATATATAAACAATTATTATTATTATTATTATTATTATTATTATTTTTTTTTGCAAATATTAATGAAATACTTTTCGCCTGACTGGACTTATATTTTAATGCTACACAAAGAAGCTCTGGATTCAATCTTCAACAATGAAAAAATAAATAAATAAAAAATAAAATTTAAGTATAAAAAATATAGAAGACATGTTTCCTTAGGCCCCAGTAAATTTGTAAGGCTGAGTACTTCATTTTCAAGGCCAGTCCAAACTGCACATGTGCTAAGATAATACTGAGATACAGAGTTAGAGCTTACCTTCCTATACCAAAACAACACATACATAAACACAGCCTTCCCTGAATCATGTCTGAAGTACCAGCTCTTCTGAGGTTGAGAGGAGCCTCTGGATTTGGAAGCACTTTGGCGCCTATATACGCAAATTTTGGAAATCTGGCCTTTCAAAACCAGGTAAAGGAAAATGAAGACTGGTCTTCAGTTTGTTTTTTGAATTCCTGGTGGGCAGCAGCAGTACAGAAAAGGATCTAGTCTGTTTCCACCAGTAACTGACCGCCAGTTTACTCACAACTCACATCCCCAGGCCCCAAGAATACTTTTAGTGTCTCCAATTCCCTAGCCTTCCTGGTTTCAGCTAGGTGATAATTTGTTCAATCTCCTGCCCATAGCGAAAAAGTTCTCTGTTTTTCTTGGGTAAAGTGGATTGTGAACCCAGAAGCATTAACCACAGGAGTCCAATGAGGGTCACCTGCTCTCCTTTCTCCTTTAGTAACACCTCCATCCCTCCACCATCATCCCGCTGGGACCCCCAGCTGAACCAGTATTAATCATCTTTCAACAGTTCACTGACTCCCTCCACAGAGACTTCTGCCTACCATGCTTCCTCCAGAACTTTACTTCCTCAGGAACTCAGCTTCCTGGCCACCACAAAGCATACTGAGTAACAGGGTTTGGACAGCAGGAAAACAATCTTAGCCAAACCCATTGCTGATTGTTCCTGTTTACACATTCCTACAAAGAGTGAGAGAGGATTTATCAGTCATCTGTCATCACAGTAGCAAAAAGGTGGTAGTATTTTAGCTTCCACTTCTACTCTGAGTTTTTCCATTTTTCAAGTTTGCAATAAAGTTACTATTATTCTGAGATGAATGCTTTTGCAAAAAACATCACATCCAATGAAACTGAATTCTATCATCAACTAACGTCTGTGACACTCTCAAAGCAGAACAATTCTTCATTGAAACTGTTGATCAATGACATCATGGATAGACCATCTTAATAAACACCCATTCCTTAAGTGAATGTACCCTGTTACCTGTGGCCTGAGAATGACAACAATCACTCAAATCAAATAGCTTTGTACATAGCAGGAAATTAGTATCCAAAAATAATGCCTACAGTTCATTCCTTGCTGCAGCAGATATGTCAACTCTTCCCTTAGCTACTATGGAGGTAAAATACTTTGGTGATGTGAGGGACATTCAAGTACAGCCTTATTACAATGAAATCCAGTGTCCATAATCTGTTCTTCTTTTTTTCTTTTTTTTTTGTATCACAGTAAGCCAAGATTTTATATTAATTTTATATTTATTAGATACTTTCTTCATTTACATTCCAAAAGTCCCCTCCCGCCTCCCCTCTCCCCCCTCCTTGATCCCCAAAATACCTATTCCCACCTCCAGGCCCTAGTAGTACCTTGAGCTGAGGCATATAACCTTCACAAAACCATAGGCCTCTCCCCCCACACATGGCCTACCAGGCCATCCCCTGCTACACATTCAACTAGAGACATGAGCTCTGGAGGTACTGGTTAGTTAATATTGTTGTTCTTATTTAGGGTTTCAAACAACCTCAGTTCCTAGGGTACTTTCTCTAGCTCCTCCATTGGGGGTCCTGTGTTCCATCCAATAGATGATTGTGAGCATCCACTTCTTTATTTGCCAGTCACTGGACTATCCTCACACAAGACAACTTCAGGGTCCTGTTAGCATAATCTGTAAGTCAAGAATTTTAAGATCTCCTAAAAACAAAACAAACAAACAACAAACAAACCAAAAGACTATTTATGTTCACCAAAAAAACTAATAGTGATATATTATTTTAATATATCATACAGTTAATATATTTGGAGTTATTTAAAATTTATGAGAGAAATGTATTTTCAGTATTGCTGCAGACAAACATATCAATAAGACTATTCAATTGATTGTTGTTTTATATCAAACAACTTTTTTAATATTCATTTTTATTGTTAAATATTTTATAAATATTAAGGAACATGATAAAAATGAAAGGTTTGATAGGTTTTGAGTGGGCATCAGCTGGAGGAGTTGGGGTACAAAATAAAAAGAAGAATGTGATGTAAGTCTGTTTACTCAAAATATGTTTTTAGTTGTTAACAAATTCAGATAAATTGAAATTATGTATATTTTCTTATCATAATGCAATAAAAATTGAATCAAAACATATTTCTAGAACTGGTGGGATTGCTTAGCAGTTATGAGAAGGGGCTGTTATTTTACAGTTGCTGATTTCAATTCCCAGCAATAACATGGTGGCTTACTACCATATATAAAGTGATCTGATGTCCCCTTCTTTCATGAAGGTGAACCCATAAACAGAGCACTCATACATTTTAAAAATGATAGACTTAAAGACATTAAAATGTTTATATTATTATTATTATTATTATTATTATTATTAAAGTGCCTAACTACTTCCTTTCATTTCTTTTCACCAAACCAGCCTTGAAAATCTAATGCACAAGTAGGAAAACACTGCAAGTAAATGGGCGGAATGCTCTAGGATACATGAAATACACACTAGACTAGTTGAAAAAATGGAAAAACTAGCTGTTAAGAGCAACTGTTGGTTGGGCAGTGGTGGTTCATGCCTTCAATCACAGCACTTGGGAAGAAGAGGATAAGTATTTTTGACTTCAAAGCCAGCCTGGTGTAAGTTCCAGGAAAGACAGTGCTACACTGAGAAGCCCTGTCTTGAAATTTAATAATAATAATAACAACAACAATAATAATAATAATAATAATAATAATAATAATAATAATAACAAAAAAGAAAAGAAAAGCACCTGTTCTATGTAGAGGACCAGGCACAAAGCACTCACATTGTGGCTCATAACATATGCACAATCACAGTTTCAGAGAATCAGTGCTCACTTGCGGCATAAGTGAGAGAGAGGGGCTTCTCAGCCTAGCACATAAGTGAGAGAGGTGACCTGGGCAGCTAGCACATAAGTGAGAGAGAGGTCCTGCCCAGCCTAGAACATAAGTGAGAAAGAGGGCCTGCAAGGACTAACATCTAAGTGAGAGAGAGGTCCTGGGAAGCCTAGCATATAAGAGAGAGAGGGGCCCTGGGCAGTCTAGCACATAAGAGAGAGAGAGAGGACATGTGCAGCCTAGCACTTAAGTGAGAGAGAGTGAGAGAGAGAGACAGAGACAGAGACAGAGACAGAGACAGAGAGACAGAGAGACAAAGAGACAAAGAGAGAGACAGAGAGAGAGACAGAGAGAGACAGAGAGAGAAAGAGAGAGACAGAGAGTGCCTGCCCAGCCTAATGCCTAAGTGAGAGAGTGGGCCTGAGTGGCCAAGCACATAAGTGAGAGAGAGAGGGCCTGCACTGCATAGCACACTCTTCTAATCAAGCTGAGGACTAGGAAAGTAGAGACAGGAGAGTACCAGGGGTTGAAGGAAATGTGTATGCTCCCTTCTGAACTCTTAGGGCAGCATAGACTCTTCTGGTGTGCGTGTGTACATGCAGAAGTCCACATTATTAAATGTTTATGCACATAAATAAATAAAAAACCAAAAATGCATACAAGAGCCTCTACAGCTGAAATTAAGTAGAGCCATTTGCTGTATTTCATATGTTTCATATTTGTTCTGGATTTTCAAGTTTGTAAGCAATTATCAACCAACAAACTGGAAATCATTTGCCTTAAAGCCAGTGGCTTATTCCCACCTTCTAAAATCTCCCTTCAAAGTGTTGGTACTTGGTATTCCATGAACGCATGTGCAGGGGGTATTTAGCCAATCAGCACAGTCCTTTGGTGAGACCTGTTTGCTCCAGCTGGCATCACAAAGGATCCTCTGAGGCTTCTGTCCGGGTCTGGCTCCTGACAACTTTTTTTTTTTTTTTTTTTTTTTTTTGCCATTGAGGAGCTAAGCACAGAAGGGTGCAGTTGTGAAGGTGTTCTCCTCATACATGACCTGTAAGTGATAATCTGCCCTGATCAGGGTTGTTGTACAGTTAATCGAGGTGTGACAGGGTGGGGAATCTCAGGCCCAGGAGGCCACTAAGTGAGGAAAAGCCTCCTGATCGCCATTTCCTGTGGAATCTGAGGGTGAATGGAAGGTGGAGGACCGTATTCATGGAAGAGGATTGAACAGGTCAGGGCCATAGAGAATTCGGAACCCTTGGAAGAGAAAAAAGCTTTGGGCCTGGGGATAGGATAAGAGAACCAGCTGCAGGACTGTGGGTCAGGGAACAGGGAGCCATGGATGAGATGCCTTGGCGCTTGTCCTGTGTGCTGTACAGGATCCCTTAGAAACACACTGAGGATTCCTCCCTCCTCATTGTCTTCTCTATGGTGTGTTCCTTTGGTATAGACTGTATGAACATTGCAGACAGTAGAATGGCATAGGAAGATGAATGAAAAGAAGAAGAGGAGATATTGTAAGAGATTCATAAGTCATTGGGGATGGATTCTGACCACAGATCCTTCTGTCCCAATCTCCCATGTATTGGGATTAAAGACTTGCACCACCAAGTTCAGCTTTTTCTCTCAGTTTAGGTTCTGTAGGATGGGATCTATCTTTGTAGTTTCAGCTGGCCCAGCTTGGTCTGGCCTTTAACTTACAATCTTCAGATGTTTGAAATCCTCGGCTTCCCCAAATCCCTAATTTCTCCAATATAAGGTCTTTCTGTGTGGGTGGTGGTGGTAGTTCATGTTTTTTTGTAGACTTAGTGGTGGATCTTTTTGATATGAATATACAGTTACCATGTTCTTTATCTTTCTGGATAGAACTGTGAGTATACCTTAGACTGAGATAAACTGTTAAACAGAATTGCTGATGTTTTGTTTAAAAAGAATCTGTGGGAGATGGGACCAAAATTCAGATGCCTCAAAGGTTAAAGGATGTTGCTCATTGTTTATTGGGAGGAGGGGAGGACTCCCATGTTGAAGGTTGGCCAGTTTTTGTTTTGTTTTTTTTTTAAACTGAGAAATGGCAGATTGATAACTTTGGTTCTAAATGAGGTTTTTAAAGAAGTGAGTTAAAGAAGTTTTTAAAACAAGTTGTGAGGGAGAGGGACATGATAAATGGGATACATGGAGAAAATGGTACGGGTAAGTATATATATATATATGCATCACCATATTGAATATGTATACAGAAATCTCTGAAAAAGGCAATTGATTAAAAATATACATGTTAAGTAACAAAAGAAATTATCTTTCATTGAGCTAAAATAATTATTTGATGTTTTGTTATTTTTAATTATTTAAATGATAATTTTTAGTCAGGTAACTAAGTTCTTTTTTTTCCTTTTTATTTTTATTGTTTGTTTTTTAACTAAGACTACTGAGTTCTTAAGAGAAGAATGGCACTTAAGAAATTGATGGTGATACCAAAGGAAGGTTACTTATTACACTTGGACTTTGATGATGAGCACGATGACATAAAAGTTTCAGAGGAGGCTCTTTTGGAAGGTATAGCATTTCCAGTGTCAGGTATTAATTGTGTCCTGCAGTTCATTAGATTTTACCTAGTCACCTGAAATGGAGGAAGTCTTGTTAAGTTTACATATACTTCATTTCTAATTTTACCTATATTTATCTATTCTTATATACAAGGTTTAGCAGCACATATACCTACTCTTGGAACTATATCACCATATTTTGAGAAAGAAGAACTTTTTTGATTTTGCCTCAACAAAAGACCTGAACATTGTTCGTATAATATGTTTGCCAAACATGAATTTATCTCATAAAACCTTCAAATAAATTATTTCCTTTCTTTTTCTATTGTATATTTTCCTTATTTACATTTCAAATATTATCCCCGTTTCTAGTTTACACTCCAAAAATCTCCTGTCCTCTCCCTTCTCCCCCATCTCCCCAACACACCATCTAACAATTCCAGCCCAGGTATTCCCCCATACTGGGGCATAGGATCTTTACAGGAAAAAGTGTCTCTCCTCTCATTGATGCCTGACTAGTCCATCCTCTGCTACATAGAAAGCTGGAATCATATGTCCCATTGTTTGTTTTCATTGATTGGTGGTTTAGTCCCAGGGAATTGTGGGGTACTTATCCACACTTTGGTCTATCTTCTTCAGTTTCATGGGTTTTGCATATTTTACCTTGGTTATTCTGAGCTTCAGGGATAATATCCACTCACCAATGAGTGAATATCATGTGTGATTTTTGTGATTGGGTTATCTCACTTAGAAAGATATCATACAGATCCATCCATTTGTATAAAAATTTCATGAATTCATTGTTTTTAATAGCTGTGTAGTAATTCATTAAATAAATGTACCATATTTTCTATATACATTCCTCTAAAGAGAGTCATCTGGGTTCATTTCAGCTTCTTGTTATTATACATAAGGACATAGTGAAGCATGTATCCTTATTACAAGTTTGAACTTCTGGGTATAATCTTATCAATTTTATGAGGTCCCATTTGTCCATTTTTAATCTTATAGCACAAGATATTGCTGGTATTTTTTTTTCAAGAATATTCCCCCTTTGCCCATGTATTCCAGGCTATTCCCCACTTTCTCTTCTATAAGTTTCAGTGTCTCTGGTTTTATGTGCAGTTCCTTGATCGACTTAGACTTGAGCATTGTACAGGGGATGAGAATAGATCAATTTACATTCTACTACATGCTAACTGCCAATTAAGCCAGCACCATTTGTTGAAAATGCTGTCTTCTTTCCACTAGATGGTTTTAGCTCCTTTGTCAAAGATCAAGTGACTATAGGTGTGTGGGTTTAATTTTCTGACTTCAGTTCTATTTCATTTATATACCTGCCTACCACTAAACCTGTACCATGTAGTGTTTATCACAATTGCTTTGTAGTGCAGCTTGAGTTCAGGCATGGTGATTCCACAAGAGGTTCTTTTATTGTTGGGAATAGTTTTTCTTATACTAGGTTTTTTTTGTTGTTGTTGTTGTTAGGATTTTTTTTTTAATTCCAGGTGAATTTGTAAATTGCCTTTTCTAACTCAGTAAAGAAATGAGTTGGAATTTTAATGGGGATTGCATTGAATCTTTAAACTACTTTTGGCAGAACACACATTTTTACTATATTAATCCTTCCAATCCATGAGCATGGGAGATCTTTCCATGTTCTGAGATCTTGTTTCATTTCTTTCTTCAGAGACTTGAAGTTTTTATCATATGTATCTTTCACTTTCTAAGTTAGAATCACACCAAGCTTTTTTATATTATTTGTGAGTATTGTGAAGGGTGTTTTTTCCCTAATTTCTATCTCATCCTCCTTTTCCTTTGTGTAGGGAAAGCCCACTGATATGTTTGAGTTAATTTTATATTCACCTACTGCACTGAAGTCGTATATAAGGTTTATGATTTCTCTTTTTTGCATTTTTGGGTCACTGATACATACTATCATATATTCTGGAAATAGTGATATTTTGACTTCTTCCTTTCCAATTTGTATTCATTTGTTTTCCTTTTGTTGTCTAATTGCTCTGGTTAGGACTTCAACTACTATATTCAATAGATATGAAGAAAGTGGGCAGTCTTGTCTCGTCCCTGATTTTAATGCGATTGTTTCTTTTAGTTTAATGTTTCCTACTGGTTTGCTGACTTTTTTTTTTATATTAGGTATGGGCCTTGAATTCCTGACCTTTCCTGGACTTTTATTATGAATGGGTGTTGTATTTTGTCAAATGCTTTCTCAGCATCTAATGAGGTGATCATGTTGTTTTCGTCTTTGAGTTTGTTTCTATAGTGGATTAAGTTGACAAATTTCCATATATTAAACCATCCCTGCATCACAGGGATGAAGCCTACTTGACCATGATGGATGATCGTTTTGATGTATTCTTTTATTTGGTTTGCAGTGATTTTATTGAGTATTTTTGCTTCGATATTCATAAGGGAAAATGATCTGAAGTTTCCTTTCTTCATTGAGTTTTTGTATGGTTTGAATATAATTGTAATCTGGCTTCATAGAACAAATTCAATAGTGTTCCTTCTCTTTTGATTTTGCATAATAATTTGAAGAATTTTGGTCTTAGGTCTCCATGTGTAAGACCCTGAAGATGGACCTCCTCTCAAGTCCATTAAAGTCCTCAGATGAGATGGCCAGCACCCAAATGACTTGAGAGAAATCCACACCTGATGCAAACTGTAAGAGGTTTTATTATCAGCTAGCTAAGGACAAACTCCTTCCACTGTGCAGGGCAGGGGCGTATGACTCTGAGATGTGACAGAAGAGGGTTTTTATTAGCTACCTGAGGAATTGAGATGAGTTGAGAGGAGAGTTTGGAGAGTTGGGAAGAGTCGGGAGGAGTGTTCTTCTCTGCCCAGATGTCCTTGGCAAAACTCCAATTTTCGAATCTCTAGCTGTAAGGCTCAGAAACCAAAATGCTTTTTGGTGGCTGTAGAGAACATAGAGCTTCTTTCTGGCTGTATTTTTAGAGCTCAGGGAATACAAGCTTGGAGAATGTCCAGGGGCTTCACCTTCCAGGGAGAAATGCTCTAAGTTGGGTTCTCACATTTCCCACTCCTTCTAGTACATAGTTCTAATTTTATAAGTTAGAAAATTAAACCTCTGGCCCAGCTGCCAAATAAAGCCAACCTGAGGTCACAGCTTTAGGATTTGTAAGATTGAGAACCTCAGAAGCCCCTTGAATGAGACGAAAGAGACTCTTGCCAGTGGGAGGAGGGAAGAAGGGGGGATCCTGTGCAGTGCCAGGCCAGTGGGCCATGGCAGGCCAGAAGCGGTTACATGCTGGAGGTGCGGCAGCAGGGCTTGTCAGAAGCACCAGGGAGCATCCTTTTGATCTGAGTTCAAGTTTGCCAGAATGGTGGCACCAGACCCGGACAGGATCTTCTGTTTGAAATTTATGTGGCACGAAGATGGTTCCTGGTTAGTATGTTTTTTTGTTTTTTTGTTTTTGTTTTTGTTTTTTATTGTGTTTCAGCATTTCCAAGGCATCTTTTCTGACCAATTGTAGGGCCTTCAAGTGAGCTAGAGGGGGTTCTGAAAAAGAAACATCAAGTTCAAACATTGCACCTGCTTCTGTTAAAGGGAGGGGCGTCCCAAGTTGAGGAGTTTGAATGGTGTAAGTTTAAATTTCCCTGTGGTGTTCCATACTCAGAACAAGGCAAAGGGAAAAAGAGCTGCATAATCTTTTCTGTAGGTCTCTAAAACCAATTTAGTCAAGGTTTCTTTTAATGCTCTATTCATCCACTCTACCTGTCCTGAAGTCTGGAATCTGTAAGAACAATGTATCTTCCAATGAATCCCCCATTGTCTGGCTAACCCTTGGCTTACCTGGACAATGAAGGAGGGGCCATTGTCTGATGAAAGTACCTTAGAGATGCCAAATCTTGGGAAATTTTCCTCTAATATCTTCTTTCCCATGGCATGGGTGTTCTTGTTATTAGTGGGGAAGGCTTCGACCAAGCCTGAAAAGGTGTTTACAAAAAAACAAATAGATATTTATTACTGTACTTGGCTGGTTTAACTTCAGTAAAGTCTACTTTTCAGTATGCTCATGGCCAGTCAACTCTTATCCACCTTCTGGGGGGGGTGTTCTTGTGGTGCCCAGCAATTGTGAGGGCACATGCTTGGCATTCATTAACAATCCCCTGGGCAACATCTGGCAATCTTATAACATTGCAGTTTGAGCTCTCAACATTTTCTTTGACCTTCTCAATTTCCAAGTGCATGAGGTGGTTTAGATTGGAGACATATTGTTACCTTTCTATTGTGGGCAGGACAGAGCAACCATCTTGGTCCTAGAGACTCCCTGGGTAGTACACCCACATATATCAGGTATTTTGCCTGTTAATTTCTGATCTTCTGGAGTATAGTCAAAGCCTGCATCTTTGAGTTTATAATGGTCTTCACGTTCTTTATTTTATTCATTTATTTTTTTTAGGCCAGTCAGTTCAGGCATCAGATTTCCCTTCACTATGGCCTCATGGACTTTGTGGTGACAATGGCAATGTATGATGTCCAGTTTTTTGCAAAGTGTATGGCTTCTAATAGTCTCAAGGTTTCCTTTTTATTTTTAATATCTTCCCCTGTAGAAGTGAGTAGCATCCTTTTTCTACAGATACTACCATGCATGTGGCAAAGGCATACATGCTGTCTGTTTAGATCTTGATGTTCTTTTCTATGGCCAGCTGCAAGGCTTGGTTATGTGTGATTAGCTCTTCTCTCTGGACTGTAATTTCTTCAGTAAAGCTGCTTACACGGATGGTTTCTTTTCCGTTGACCACTGCTGGCACCACTTTTCTTTTACCTTCAATCAAAAAGCTGATACCATCTGTGTACCAATTGGGGCAACCTGACCATGGCTGGTCAATGACTTCTTTCTTAGTTTTGGTTTCTTCTGCCAGGATGTCTATACACCTTCACTGGTAGGGAGTTGTCAGCTTCAGGCAGCAAGGTGGAAGGATTCAGGATAGCAGGGGTGCAAATTACACTCTCTCTACACTCTCTCAGTCAGAAAGAGGCTCTGATAATGGGTCCTGTGAGCATTAGTCATCCAGCAATCTGGCAGCTGCCTAACAATGCTTTCTAAGGCATGGGAGCAGAGGGGGGCTACTACTATAGTTCCTTGACCTAGAGTCAGTTTGTCAGCATCTTTGAGAAGTATTGATATCTTTTAAGAAAGACGGCCATCCACTGGGCATTGGGTCTATTTTTTTTTTACAAGTAGGCCACAAGTCTTTTCTATGTGCCCAGAGCTTAGTTCAGGACCTATCTCACTATTTCTGCTCTTTTATCTAAATAGAGAGTGAATGGCTCGGTCACATCTGTCAGGACTAGGACTGAGGCACTAAGCACGATTTTTTAATCTTTTTAAAGGCCTCCCCATATATGGGGTCCATGAGAAAGTCCCAGTCTCTTTAGTAAGGGGGGATTATTAGGGAGTGCCAGGTGGCAAAGCCTTGCTTTTTAACTGGTAGCAACAGAGTATTCCAGGAAGACTGACAAAGGACCAAACATGCCTAGTTCTAAGAGCCTTTGAAGGTGAGGTCTGATGCCCTCACTGGCCTCTTTGCTCATGGTGTATTGTTGTACCCCGAAAGGAATCTCACCAGTTTTCAATGTCACAATGATGGGGGGGACACCATTTTTGTCTCAATTATACCACCAGTCTCTGCCCAGGCTGTTGGATATCTCTCTAAATAGGTCCATTCTAGTACTTTTCTTGACGGGGCTTGAGACTCATGTAATCTATATTCTTCTTCTAATTTTAAAGTTAAATTTATAGGGACAGGCTTGCCAAGGGATTGAAGTTCCTTCCAAAGAGCAGCTTATTTGGGATTTTAAATATGCTAGTATATCTCTCCACAACAATGTGGTGGGGCTTGAGGAATGATGAGGGAGGAATGAGTTACTTGGCTTATTCATAGATTAACTTTCTTATCAGTGGTCTAAGAGTATGGTTTCTGACCAGTAGCCCCGAATACTAAGGATTTCTGGGTCCTCAATTTCTCCAGTGGCTCTGTCAGGACTAAAAACTCTGCTCTGATATCATGAAGGGAAGCCATAAGGGTCTCTTCCACAGCTGGGGTTACCCTAGTGTCACGTAGGATGTCTGTTCCCCATATCATGTAGTCATCATCCTCTGAGAAAAGGACTTAGGTGGTCTGGTATCTGTCTCTTTCTTGGGGCAGTCTCTTGCTCAGTGTCTCTTTTCTTTACAGTACCCACATTGCAAATAAGTCCTACCCTCCCCAACTTGTGCTTGGGTTATAGTTTTTGGTGACAGCAATAGAAACATTAAGACATTCAACATTACATATGTGATGGCCTGTCTACAATCTGTAGATCCAGTGAAGTTAGGTATAGAGGAAGGACTTGGGTGCATACATGGATGCCCATGGTATGGAGAAATAGAATGGATTTATTAGTGTACAAAGGTGGACAAGAAGGAGAAGATCAGGTGGCATGGTGGAGGGAGATGGGGTTGAATAAGGAAATGCAGGAAGAGATATTTGAAAGAGAAGTATTTGATGAATGATGACCGAAAGGGGGAGGAACTGGAGAGGATGGGAGGTAGTAAAAGAACCGTGGGGAGTAAAATTTGGGGGGACTGTAAGCAGGGTCTATTAAATGAGAAATTAATATTATTTTTAATTTTATTAGAATATTAAGCATGGCAGAGGGGCTCCCCAGAATGTACATTTTACCTCCAAAATACAGGGCTTTGATGGATTCTTGGTGAGGTGAACCACTTAAAATGTCATACCACTCTTAAACACTTAAAAGCTGGTAACACTCTGTTACCACTCATGCTGTTGTAGAGTTTCTCCCTACTTGCTGCCCTCACATCACATTCCTCATAATCTATGGATTGTATGAAAATTTAAGGGGGGTTCCAGCCCCTCACTGGGCAATATCATTGCCACCCACAGTGTTATTTAGATCGAACTTTCTCAAGGATTGCAGCTGATGCGATTAATTCTTCAACCACAATCTTGGAAAGAATTACTACAAAAAACATGCCTTTTTTTTTTCAAAGTCAGGCTGGTGTTCAGATGATTATTATTTCCTTGTACCTATTTCCTCATTCTGATTCCTGATATGATTTAAGAAAAACATGGTTAATGAACAGATGTGCACCCTGAGGATTCAAAGTAGAAAGGGATGATAGGTTTTTATATAAAAGTTTAGTTTTGTGATTCTTTTAAGATTTTTGAAGGATTAATTTTTGAGATAGATAAAAACTAATCCTTTCTGTATAACGGCAAATTTCAGTCTACCAGTAAGAGAAACTGGCTGAAATAAAAATTACCCTACTTGCTTACAACTTGTTAATCTATAACAAGTTTTTTAGTTAGAAATGCGTGTTGGTTCTTGGGAATAATATTGGATATTTATAAACATAATTTATAAATAGCTCATCATAAAAGTATAGTGAGAAGATGCTTCTCCTTATACATACTCATAATTATTCACTAGAAGAAAATAGAAAGTAACCAGTATAAATTTTATACTAATTGAAAGATTGTGCAGAGATATATAAGCAGTGTGAGAAAAATAAAGTTGGTGCTTTGTTCCATCCACCAAATGTGAGTATATATTTAAAGTGGTTGAAGCTTTGCACTGTCCAACAAATGTGTGTGTGTGTGTGTATGTGTGTGTGATTGTTTGTGCTTCTTAAAGCTTGCTTCTTCTAACATGTATGTAAATGTGTCTTGCCTGCTTTATATGCCATCTAACCAACATCCCCTCCTTGAATCACTGAACACTCTATCACAGCTACTCTTGGAAAGACAGAGAGACAGCAAACACACAGAGCCCTACTGGGCATAACTAACTTGAACATGTGTGAGACCACCCACCTCCTCCAGTGACACCCTTCCTCCAACAAGGAAACACCTAGTCCAACAAGGTTAATCATCCTAATACAGCCTATGGGGGGATGGGAACCAATTACATTAAAAATACCACACCTACCTAGCTACATGCATGCATATATTCATGCATAAGAGATAAACAGAGAAAGAGGGTGAGAGAAATAGAAAGAGAGAGAGATAGGTAGATGATAGAGAAATAGTTGCATACATATCTATATAAATACATTCAATCATTACTTCATACATACATACATACATACATACATACATACATACATACATACATAGATAACAGATAGACAGATAATTATATGTGAAATTAATCTAAACACTAAGACATGGTGCCCTTTAATTCACATGCACACACTCTGAGCACTGTTTACAATCATCAATTAAGACATAAAGGTTGGACATTCGTACTACAAAGACATATACAAACAAACCCACAAAACCCACAATGTTCATTTGGTGTGCATAGATTTGATTAATATCTAGGATTTCCTTTTTTTCTGTATATTATGAGAGATTTCACCCTAAAATCTTTCTCAAATTGTCCATTATTTTAGTTACTACTGTGTACAACCTGATACTTATAATCCACTAGATAGTAATGTTATAGAAGGTGTTTATTGTGCTGAAGATATTCAGCCATACCCCTCAGCTCCAAAATATATCTTTTTTTTTTCTTTTTTTTTCTTTTCTTTTTTTTTTCCATTTTTTATTAGGTATTTCGCTCATTTACATTTGCAATGCTATACCAAAAGTCCCCCATAGCCACCCACCCCCTCTCCCCTACCCACCCACTCCCCTTTTATGGCCCTGGCGTTCCCCTGTACTGGGGCATATAAAGTTTGCGTGTCCAATGACCGTGTGGAATACAGAGTGCCAGCCGTTTCTGGGACGGGCGAGAGAGTCGCAGAGATTCTGGGGCTGCACCATCCTCAACTCCAGACAACCAGCCACCTTCCCGGCAAGAGCCACAGAGCTTCTGAGGCTGCTACATCTTCGACTCCAGACAACTGGCCACCTTCCTGGCCAAAGCAACACAGCTTCTGGGAAAGATCCTGTTTTGGGCCTTCACCTTCAGCCAGGAGGAGGTCCAAACACCAGATAACTGTACACCTTCCCTGAGAGAGGAGAGCTTGCCTACAGAGACTGCTCTGACCACTGAAACTCAGAGAAGAGAGCTTGTCTCCCACGCCTGCTGATAGAGGGTAACAAAATCAACAGAGGAACAATCTTTTAACAAAGACAACTATAACAACTAACTCCAGAGATTGCCAGATGGCGAAAGGTAAACGTAAGAATCCTACTAACAGAAGCCAGGACCACTCACCATCATCAGAACCCAGAACGCCCACTTCGCCCAATCCAGGACACCCTAACACACCTGAAAAGGTAGACCTGGATTTAAAAGCATATCTCATGATGATGGTAGAGGACATAAAGAAGGAATTCAACAACTCACTTAAAGAAATACAGGAGAACACTGCTAAAGAGTTACAAGTCCTTAAAGAAAAGCAGGAAAACACTGCTAAAGAGTTACAAGTCCTTAAAGAAAAACAGGAAAACACAACCAAACAGGTAGAAGTCCTTATAGAAAAACAGGAAAACACATCCAAACAGGTGATGGAAATGAACAAAACCATACTAGACCTAAAAAGGGAAGTAGACACAATAAAGAAAACCCAAAGTGAGGTGACGCTGGAGATAGAAACCCTAGGAAAGAAATCTGGAACCATAGATGCCAGCATCAGCAACAGAATACAAGAGATGGAAGAGAGAATCTCAGGTGCAGAAGACTCCATAGAGAACATCGGCACAACAATCAAAGAAAATGGAAAATGCAAAAAGATCCTAACTCAAAGCATCCAGGAAATCCAGAACACAATGAGAAGACCAAACCTACGGATAATAGGAGTGGATGAGAATGAAGATTTTCAACTCAAAGGACCAGCAAACATCTTCAACAAAATTATTGAAGAAAACTTCCCAAATCTAAAGAAAGAGATGCCCATGAACATACAAGAAGCCTACAGAACTCCAAATAGACTGGACCAGAAAAGAAATTCCTCCCGACACATAATAATCAGAACACCAAATGCACTAAATAAAGATAGAATACTAAAAGCAGTAAGGGAAAAAGGTCAAGTAACATATAAAGGCAAGCCTATCAGAATTACACCAGATTTTTCACCAGAGACTATGAAAGCCAGAAGAGCCTGGTCAGATGTTATACAGACACTAAGAGAACATAAATGCCAGCCCAGGCTACTATACCCAGCCAAACTCTCAATTACCATAGATGGAGAAACCAAAGTATTCCACGACAAAACTAAATTCACCCATTATCTCTCCACGAATCCAGCCCTTCAAAGGATAATAACAGAAAAAAAACAATACAAGGACGGGAACCACGCCCTAGAAAAAACAAGAAGATAATCCATCAACAAACCTAAAAGAAGACAACCACAAAAACAGAATGCCAACTTTAACAACAAAAATAACAGGAAGCAACAATTACCTTTCCTTAATATCTCTTAATATCAATGGACTCAATTCCCCAATAAAAAGACATAGACTAACAGACTGGCTACACAAACAGGACCCAACATTCTGCTGCTTACAGGAAACCCATCTCAGGGAAAAAGACAGACACTACCTCAGAGTGAAAGGCTGGAAAACAATTTTCCAAGCAAATGGTCTGAAGAAACAGGCTGGAGTAGCCATTCTAATATCGGATAAAATCGACTTCCAACCCAAAGTTATCAAAAAAGACAAGGAGGGACACTTCATACTCATCAAAGGTAAAATCCTCCAAGAGGAACTCTCAATTCTGAATATCTACGCTCCAAATGCAAGGGCAGCCACATTCATTAAAGACACTTTAGTAAAGCTCAAAGCACACATTGCACCTCACACAATAATAGTGGGAGACCTCAACACACCACTTTCATCAATGGACAGATCGTGGAAACAGAAACTAAACAGGGACACAGTGAAATTAACAGAAGTTATGAAACAAAATATATCTTTTAAAGACACATAGTAAGGAACGATCTTTCAAATGACCTCAAATGAAACTGTCATCTGGTGAAAAATAACACAGCACAGGAAGAAGTTTACACATAAAATTTATATTCATGTGAATATTGGTCAAAATGTTTACAATTGTAAAGTTGAATTACATAGTGGTATGTCTTTGAAACAATAGGAAAAAATGATGTGCATACGTTGTGTTTTCCAAAAAGAGTAGGAAATGTAAAACATTTAAACAGTGGGATGTTGGTTTCTAATGCCAGGAGATGACTAACATAGCAACAGACTAATAAAGTATCCTCTTCAAAAGTTAAAAGAAAACAGCAACAACAAGAAGAGAACAACAATCACAAGGAACCATGTCATCTGTGGCATCTTCAGGAGGATGTGCAGCAATCTGAACATGGTTCCAAGGACGTTAGTAGATGTCTAGTTCTTTATCAGCCTGACAGGTTTGTGTTCAACCATCCATGTCTGTATACTAAGGTTGCAAACAACCCATCGATGCTGAGTGACCTAAAGATGATGAGTTCTACTCCCCACTCTCTTTGCTGCTCTGGAGACTTCAAACCTGAGGGGAGGAATGTTATATTAATGAGTATGAGAATGCTCAATGCATCTTTTTCTACATTTTGTAAATTTGGCATCTCTTTAAGTGAAGTATAAGACCTGCTTAGGCCAGAAGGTACAACTAGAGGCCTGATGAACAAAGATGCTACTGTAGAGACCCCATGTAATGAGAAAAGTCTTTCAGAAGTACACTTGGACAATGGTGGAATTTAAGATCCAATTATTCAGAAATGGCATTTAGGCACTATTGTTGGCCTTAGTGTCATACCGAGAACACCCCCAACACTAATCAGAGATGTATAGCTAGTGGTCAGAAGTGAGCCAGTAATGGACATTGGGAAGAAATTAGACCCTATAAGCCATGAAAAATAGATAGGAACTCAATGGTAAGAGGGGTATCTTTGTGAGAAATTGGAAATCTAAATCCTTTTTGTACAGGTAAACTAGTATGTTTGGTTGGGTAGAGTTCAAATTTGCATGTTCTTTCCTTGACGTGAGATCAAAGACACAGCCTACCTCATGCAGTGGAGCCCATTCCAGGTTTTTCCTAACAGCTAGCAACTCCTCATCAGAGACTAGAGCATCTGTCCACTATAGTAAATGTGGTGCGGGATCAGGAAGCAGTCTGAGCACTCATCAAAAACCTGGCTGACAGTTCCACACTAGTTCTTCTTCTCAGGCATATGTTCATCTCCTGGGTCTAGGTATGAATGGTGAGGAGAACATCATTTTAGTTTCTGCCTTGAGGAAATGAGCTTTTGTTCTGGGCTGTACTTCTTAATGTTCGGCTCAGGTACTTTAAGCTTGGGTGGTCTGGAGGTCCATTTGGGAGTTAAAATTGGAGGGGGGGTGTCTAAGTGTCTGCATCAGAGGAGAACATTGCAAGGTCATTATTGGTCAGAAAGGGACATCTGATGACCACTTGGGGAAAATGAGATCTGAGGCCCCTGGTAACTCAGAGTCAGTAGATTGAAATCCTTTTGGTCAAAGCAGAAGGATCTGAGGCCCAATTAAATAGACTTAGTAAGTTTACTCCCACAGGGGCATATTTAGAATGTCTGAGAACCCTTTGGATATTGGTGGACTGTAGCTCTCTATTAGAACAGGGAGGGCTGGTAGATCCTTTGGTGAAAAGTGGAATATTTCAGGTATAGTCTAAAAGCCAATTCAGTAAAAGACAGTAAGTTGAATACTTTGGGTAAGGGGAGACATATGCAGTACCCCTATGTGCAGGAGAAGAATTGTTTCTGCCTGTCTCAGGATTAGTGATAGATCTAAGATTCTCTAAAATAGGAGGATGGTGATAGGAGCTTCATAGGATTGTATAGAATAGTTTTATCCTGTTATTCCTATGTCTGCAGCACTATTGAGCAGAAATTGAACACTGATTGATACCTTGAGAATTCTAGGACATTCCAGGTACTTTCTCCTTCATCAGCTCCAAACATGAAATCACAATCAAGAATACACATCATCTGAATGTCTGTGGTAGGCATGACAACAATCTTAGAAGTCTTTTAAGAGGGTGTAATGTGGTATTTTCTGGTTTAGTGACTTTCTTAAATATATGTCCATCCACACATTCCTCTGCATGGAGGCCATGATGTCTCTGTCTAAGGTAACAAAACAAAGATAGTAATCTGATTTACCCTTACCTTGATACTCTTCTGTTTGGGATTTCAGTCCAGAGTGTTCAGAAATCTCTTAGGTCAGAACAGTGCTTCCCAGACCATGGAAATTAGAAGTTATAGGTAGGACATACACTGGGAAGATGGTGAATCTGGGGGATTTCCTCAAACACACTGTGCTCAACACAGGTTGGAGTACTCTCTGTTGTGAATGTCTAAATCTTCCTAAAGTAAGATAGGGGAGGAGCTTGGGCAATTTTGCACAGAAGTAGGATGGTTGTGCCCTTCATCAAGGAGGTAATGTGACAAACTTCATGAGAATAAGGAAGTTTAAGCACTCTGGTCATAAGCAGCATTTCTGTGACACTTTGCAAATGTGAAATTGAATGTGAAGGATTGGCTAGAATTTGGTAAACAACATTTCTGAACTATTTGGAACCACCTTTTCTGGTGTACTGCACCCAGTTACCTATCAACACATCACTGTCATCTCCTGATCTCTCCTCAGCCAGAGGAGTGTCTGGAATGATGTGGAGGTTCCCTTTCTTGTAGTCATCCAGGAGCTGATAGAAGTAGAGAGCTGGATCCTTCTTGTAGGTACTGTAAAACAAATCCTTCATGATTGGCACCTGGGCTAGTACAACCCTCCTCCAGTTGTCCTCAGAGCCATCTTTACCCTTAAATTTGTGTTGTACCGCTCTGCCAACCAGGGCTCTGGCGAGGTGGGCATCCCTTACCTGAGGAAATCTTACTTTGGGAGGCAAAACCTTAAGGTTTAAAATCCTGTCATCATTGTAGAGCTCCTGTCCATAGACGCTGTCATTTCCATCATACTTCACCAAATAAAGAGAAGGGTTTGTTGGCAGTTGACCTAGAACTATGGTCTTCCATTGAGTGACAGGCTCATTACCTTCCTTCCAACCTTGAGAAATTCTGCAGCCAACAATATTCCTCAAGACGTTGGAAGAAGACATCCTCCTCTTCTTCTTCATGAGGGATGTCATGCTAAGACTCTTCAGAGGTATTGTCTTCTACATGGCTGTAGCCCTGGTGTGGTAGACCACACCAACCCTGGGCAGATGTCTTGTGGGTATCATTCTGTGTTCAAATATCATACTTGCCCATTGCCTTGGATTGAAGGTATTGCCTGTTTACACCAGACACAATGCTGTTGCTACTGTCATATATATGAGTTACTGAAAGGCAATGAGTGTAGGATGGGAGAGAATACTGGAGAAATGCTCTTCTCTAATGGAATTTTTGAGTAGGTCAAGAAGGCTATGCTAAACATGTTTGGGCTTCTAAACTTAATTTGATCAAAATAAGAAGTTCATAATCCAGCTATGGTGGCACAAGCATTTAAACTCAGCATTCAGAAGGCAGGATAAGGCAGATTTCTGACTTAGAGACCAGCCTGGTCTACAAAGTGAGTTCCAGGGCAGCCAGTGGTAGACAAAGGAACCATGTCTCCAAATCAGCAACAACATTAACAACTTAAACAAAAAAACAACAACAAAAAAAACAAACAAACAAACAAACAAACAAAACAAAAAAAAACAAAAATGAAAAACAAACAAAAAACAAAACAAACAATCAAATCAGAAGTTAATAGGAGGTGTTAGTGACCCAAGTCTCAAATCCTAGTACTCAAGAGGCAGAGGGAGGCAAACCTTAGTGAGATAAAGGCTAGTCTATTCTACAGAGTGATTTTCCTAACAGCCAAAGCTACACAAAAACACACTGAAATTAAAATTAATCACCCATCTAAAGAAAAAATGAACAAACAAAACAATAAATAAATAAATAAATAAATAAATAAATAAATAAATAAATAAATAAATAAATAAGGGAAACAAGGAAATTATCGAAGGGAAATTAACAAGTAATTCTCGAGAGCTCAGAATAACATACTCAGATGAATATGTCTTCAGCCCTGAGCTAATTTGCCTCTGCTGAGGAACATCTCCTTGCATGTCTATGTCAATGTGGAAGTTGGTATGCCTTTTACAAAATGATCAAGGATTAAAGAATAAAGAAAATGAGTCAGAGTTGTCACCTACCCTCTCTTGTACCTGCAAGCTCTGAATTAGGTGGCAATATTCACAAATATCCCAGGGACACAGCACACCACTGGCCTTCTGTATTATGTCACCTGACCCAGCCTCAGGATTATTTGGTGATTATTTGCCACTGCAACTCTGGCCTCAACAAGTCCAGGCAATATCAGCCATTTAGAACTAACATTTTCTAAAATACATACGGACAAAGAAGAGCTTTGACATTTTAATGGAATTGTGAAGGAGATATTGTTAGCAAGGATAATAAATTCAGGAGATCAACTAAACTGGATCAACCATGCCCCTGGCCCCAAACATGGGAGAATTTAGAATGTACAGTTACTCAGTGTGGGAGGGAAAACTTTCAGCTTTCTATAGCTATGAGGGTCCCATTCACTTCATAAATATACTTACCCAAAGAAAATGTCTTAGTCATCAAGATTCTGTCTTTTGATACAGACCAGGCAAAAAAAACTTGAGGAACAACGTTGGGGTTCAGGAGCTGGCCTGCCTTTCATACACCACTGGGAAAATAGTGGACACACCTTCTAGGGATTCTAGTGCCTCCAAGTGGAATAGATGTGCAATCTATGGCCAGTGCTCTGTGACATCACCTAGTTCAGCTTGCATGATAGAACCCCACTCATGCTGGTTCCTTCCCTAATTACACCAGAGACATTAACCATCTAGGCTTTACCTTTTCATATGGCTTCTCGAAATACAAAATATAATCCCTACTGAAATGTCCTGATGACTTGAGTCACATTCTGCCCAAGTAATTCACTCCTGTATTGTTTTTATCATTTTGGTGGTTGGGTTTCTGTTTATTCATTTGTTGATTGTTTGTTTTGTTTTTGTTTTTATTTTCCTCCTGTGAAAGCCTTCAGTTTCTGACTCACCAACATCCTTGGTGGTTATTTTCCCTGTTCCAACCTTTCCCTGGTTATCTTTAAACTGTTCTTAGTGTCAGAAATTGTGCCAGACTCTTTGAGGCAGCACATTGGATAGCACATCAAAATTCTGTTTATGAAAACCCAAAGTTAGAGCAATAAATATTTTATTCAAACAAAGCAGGAATTTTACAGGGTTAAGTACCTTGTATTGAAGCTATTTGCAACCGTGAATCATGGATTCTTTGGAAAATGAGAAGGCAATCTAGCTCTTGTTCCTGCTTACAAAGTTGTGATGAAGTTAAACACAATATCAACCAGTCATGTTTTAAAGGCCTTTAAAATTTATTAGTATTTCTGGTTACAAGTAATTTAATAGATTAAATGCAGTAAAACAGGGTGAAATAGATTTGATAATTTTACTTTTGAAATATGGGTAGACAAAATATTGAATGCTGGTAAGTATGGAATTTACTTACAAATTATCAGGCACTTTAATTTTTCATGCCATATAGATCTTTAGTTCTTCCAGAAAAATTAATTTCAGGCCCTTACACGATAACCAAAACACCTTGTATATTTTTTTCATAGATTTTGACACTACCCATAGTGGGCTAGACCCTTCAACATCAGCCATCCAAAAAAGATCATTCCTTACAGGTGTGGCAACTGACCAATGTGATGGAGGCAGTTCTTTATCTGCGGTTCTATATTCCCAGGTTGAGTTAACTAAAAAAAAAAAATGCAAGAAGGACCATTTCACATCCATATCATAAATGTTGATTGCCTTACTGTGTGCAATAAACATGCGATGGATTAGTACTAGATGTCAACCACTGGATGGATGGCTTAAAACATGAGAGAGAGAGAGAGAGAGAGAGAGAGAGAGAGAGAGAGAGAGAGAGAGAGAGAGAGAGAGAGAAAGAGAGAGAGAGAGAGAGAGAGAGAGAGTGACAGAGAGAGAGAGAGAGAGAGAGAAAGAAAGAATGAGAGAGAGTTTTTGATATGCCAAAGGGTGTTTGATATTTCAAGCCCAGTGCCAAATCACTTTTAATGAAAACACAAATCCTAATTCTTTCTAAACATCCCACCACCTGGAAAAATAACTCCTTTGAATATGTGATCTTCTGTGAGCCACAATTATTCAAACTAATAAAGTATGTAAAAGAAATTGAAATCAAGTAATAATTGTCCATGCCACTTCTTGGAATATTCTATATCATTACTTTTCTTTTCTTAGAGGTTAGGGTTATTTGCATAACAAGAGACTAATCAGTCATCATTGTCACATCAGCCAAAGGCATCCTAACCCTGCCACATTTCTACTTGATTAATCACATTGGCATTACTTATTTGTATGGAAACATATCCCTTCATCCTGATTTAGTTAAAACCGTGGGAATTGTCAATGTGCAATTAATTTTGTTCATAATGGGACAAAACAGAAGCCTACAGGATTGTTCCTGGGAGCTGAAGATTTCCCTTCCATTTAGTAAAATGTTATAAATATTATTTTAACACAAGCCTAAATTCGTGAAAAAGCTTTGTTTTCATATTTCAATTATTTACAGGTCGTTCTGTGCCATATAAAGAAAGGTAGAGAAGAAAAGTTGTTTTGGAATCACTGACACACACACTTAACTGAGGTCTCTTTGCATAGTAACAACATATACCCATCTGCTGTATCTGGGGAGTTTGCTTCAGGAACTCTAATGATATAAAGTCCTCAGGACTCTAGGCTAAGATAACAGAACACTGCTTATAAGCTATGCAAGATAAGCTCTTGTATATTTGAATTATATTCATGTGTTTCTGCACACAGATCTGTACAGGTAAGTTCAGAGGCTAGGGAAGGGCATAGTATGATTTGCTCCTTCACTCCCTAATTTATCTGCTTTTGATAGGGTTTCCTGCTGAGCTAATAGTGAGGCTGGCTTTCGGGAAGTCATATTCATCTTCCTGTCTTTGCCTCTCCCAAAATCCTAAGCACTGGTGGTGTAAGTAAATAAACACAGGCATGAATTTGCCCCTGGGCCATCACCTCTGATCCTTCTTTATTTTAAATAATCTCTGGATTATTTTTGCCCTTAATGTAATGAAACTGCTATACAAGGGTTTGTTATTTAGGAGATGGAAATATAAGTCGTCTGTATATGTTCAGTACAGACATTATATATTAAGAACTACATTCATTAATTCCTTGAGAAATTCATACAATGTATTTTGATGGAATTTATTTTCCAGTTCTCTTAATAACTCCTCCCGGACCAAAACCAGATCCATTCCTACCTTAATCCTCCTTCCAACTTCATGTCTCCTTTTCTCCCTTTTGATAAAACCCATTCAAATCAATTGTGTTGCCCATAAACTCTTGGACATGGAGCTACCAGTAGTGCCTGGCCAACCTATAACCTTCAAAGGGCATACCTTTGATGTAAACTGACTCTCCATCTTTCATTAACTGTCCATACCTTCTCAGATGGGGATGATGGATAGTGAGAACCTACCACTCATTGATGGAAGGCAGACTGGCCTGATTTTGTGCAGATAGAGACATACAGTTTCTCAATGACCTCTCTACCTTACAAGATTTCCACTATCTCTTCATTGAGGGATCCTAAGACTCAGCTCCTCTACTTCTTGCCTCTTTCTGTGAGTATGTGTGTGTGTACAAGTGTGTCTATATTATAGATGTCTCATTTTACATCCAAGTCAACGCATAGTGGGGTTTGCAATCAACTGCTGGCACTATTTCACACTAGGCAATATGCTGTGATGCAGATGGTGGGACTAAATACCACACTGAAACTGGAGATGGCTAGAAATCATCACAGATGGTTGTAGTATAGGTGAAATTTACACTTTTGACCTAAACTTCTGGGTCCAACCTATGGCTTTAAAATAGAGGGATGTGGGATCAAGAACCTTAACTTTCATTGCACTTTCCTTCTTCTTGAACTCATATTTTAAAATACCTCATGGAGGTGATGATTCTGTTGGCCTGGACGTTTTGCTTTTGTAACTGCTATACAGAGATATTCTTAAAGAGACAGATAGATCCTATCACTTTTTGTAACATAAAGAATTGTGTGGTGAAATGGGTTTGCAATGTCAGTCGTGGTTCTTTGATGAAGGTTTTGGCCCCAAATACAATGTTCAAAGATAGAACACTATACACAATCTGAAAAGTGATTGGACCCTGAGGGCTTTAATCAATGAGTTAATTGATTGATGGGTGTGCATTGAAGGGGTGAGACACTTGTAAAGGAACTTGGATATTGGGAACATGTCTTGGAAGTTATTTATTGTCTTTGGTCACTTCCTGTGTTGATGCTTACTGGGTAATAATAAGTTGGACAACTGTTCTGCTTCATGCCCCTTTCATACTCTTGTGACTGTGGACCTGTTTTCCTTGTTGCTAGGCATATCGGAACAGTGATGAAAATTATTTACATGAGTGTGTCTCACTAGTGATACTGACTTTTCTGGTCCATTGTAACCATGCCTTAATTCTTTAAGCTTTTTTCTAGAAGAATCATGCTAACATTAGACTGAAAGTTACCAAATAGTTGTACCTGGAAGATTCTGCCAGTGTATCTGTTGTCTTTGTAATAAAGAACTTTGATTCTTCCCACACTGTTTTTTCCACTGTATTCACTACTGTATTTTAATAGATTGCAATATCATATGAAGTAGCAGAAAATGAGGGGAAATGGAAGGAGATGAAAATGTGTTAGAATCATTAAATTACACACTTAAAAATAAAGAAATCAATGTATTTTTTATTATAGAAAGGATACTACAAAAAAAGCTGCTGAAAAGGTTTGGCCAACTCATGGGAGATGGTATTTGTCATACCTCCTGTGATGTAGCTGTAAATAGTAGTGGGTTTATTACAGATGAATCAAACACCAATATAAGCATGAATGGATAATACTCAGTTGCCTCAGGAGAAAGAAATCAGGTAAAATTCATTAGATTTCTTGATGAGGAGTCTTTTTGTCATAGCTTTGGTGGCATAAAATTGGACAGATTGGCAAGTCCCCCAGTAAGTGTAATACACAGTAGAATTTCGGGGTTGTGAGGTTATAGGAAATATTCAGCTCATGTCACCTATTATTGAGTATCCTTGCTGATGGAGGTAGTCACCCTTCACTTATGCCATACATGGAAGTGTGTCTATGCAGGGGCAGAATGCAATAGATGGTGTTGAGTAATGTTTTTGTAGGTTATGGTGTAAGTTAAACATTACTGTGATGGGATATTATTTTTTTTTCCAATTTTAACAATCCACAGTTACCTGAGAAGAGAGAACAATTGAAGATCAGTCTCTATTCACTTACTTGTTCATTAGGTAAGTCTATGGGATATTCTCTTGGCAAATGATTGATGTGGGAGGGCCCATCACTGTGGCTAAGCTCATCAGTAGTCCTTAGTAAATGGGAGCCTTTTAGGCTGTATTTAAAAAAAATAGCTGAACGAGCCATGGGAATAGTGGTGGTTTGAATAATAAAGTCACCTATAGACACATATATATGAATATTTAGTCACCAGGAAGTGGCAGTGAGTTTAAATTTAGAAGGAATAAGAGAAGGTGTGGCTTCATTGGAGAAAGTGGGCGTATCAACAAGGATGGGTTTGAGTTTTCAAGAAGCCGATGCAATGGCAGAATCTATCTCTTTGCCTAAGGATCAATAGTTCTCTATTGCTCCAGTGATGGGGTCCCTCTCGTGATGATTGTACAATCTTCTGAAAATGTAAGCAAGCCTCCAGTTAAATGCCGTGTTTTCTTCTTTTTCTTTTTTTTCCAATTTTTTATTAGGTATTTAGCTCATTTACATTCAAATGCTATACCAAAAGTCCCCCATACCCACCCACCCCTACTCCCCTAACCACCCACTCCCCCTTTTTGGCCCTGGCATTCCCCTGTACTGGGGCATATAAAGTTTGCATGTCCAATGGTCCTCTCTTTCCAGTGATGGCTGACTAGGTCATCTTTTGATACATATGCAGCTAGAGTCAAGAGCTCCGGGGTACTGGTTAGTTCATAATGTTGTTCCACCTATAGGGTTGCAGATCCCTTTAGCTCCCTGGGTACTTTTATCTAACTCCTCCATTGGGAGCTCTGTGATCCATCCATTAGCTGACTGTGTTTGCTAGGCCCCGCATAGTCTCACAAGAGACAGCTACATCTGGGTCCTTTCGATAAAATCTTGCTAGTGTATGCAATGGTGTCCGCTTTTGGATGCTGATTATGGGGTGAATCCCTGGATATGGCAGTCTCTACATGGTCCATCCTTTCATCTCAGCTCCAAACTTTGTAACTCCTTCCATGGGAGTTTTGTTCCCACTTCTAAGGAGAGGAATAGTGTCCACACTTCAGTCTTCATTTTTCTTGAGTTTCATGTGTTTAGGAAATTGTATCTTATATCTTGGGTATCCTAGGTTTTGGGCTATTATCCACTTATCAGTGAGTACATATTGTGTGAGTTCCTTTGTGAATGTGTTACCTCACTCAGGATGATGCCCTCCAGGTCCATCCATTTGGCTAGGAATTTCATAAATTCATTCTTTTTAATAGCTGAGTAGTACTCCATTGTGTAGATGTACCACATTTTCTGTATCCATTCCTCTGTTGAGGGGTATCTGAGTTCTTTCCAGCTTCTGACTATTATAAATAAGGTGGCGATGAACATAGTGGAGCATGTGTCCTTCTTACCAGTTGGGGCATCTTCTGGATATATGCCCTGGAGAGGTATTGCTGGATCCTCTGGTAGTACTATGACCAATTTTCTGAGGAACCGCCAGACTGATTTCCAGAGTGGTTGTACAAGCCTGCAATCCCACCAACAATGGAGGAGTGTTCCTCTTTCTCCACATCCACGCCAGCATCTGCTGTCACCTGAATTTTTGATCTTAGCCATTCTGACTGGTGTGAGGTGGAATCTCAGGGTTGTTTTGATTTGCATTTCCCTGATGATTAAGGATGTTGAACATTTTTTCAGGTGCTTCTCTGCCATTCGGTATTCCTCAGGTGAGAAATCTTTGTTCAGTTCTGAGCCCCATTTTTTAATGGGGTTATTTGATTTTCTGAAGTCCACCTTCTTGAGTTCTTTATATATGTTGGATATTAGTCCCCTATCTGATTTAGGATAGGTAAAGATCCTTTCCCAATCTGTTGGTGGTCTTTTTGTCTTATTGACGGTGCCTTTTGCCTTGCAGAAAATTTGGAGTTTCATTAGGTCCCGTTTGTCAATTTTCGATCTTACAGCACAAGCCATTGCTGTTCCGTTCAGGAATTTTTCCCCTGTGCCCATATCTTCAAGGCTTTTCCCCACTTTCTCCTCTATAAGTTTCAGTGTCTCTGGTTTTATGTGAAGTTCCTTGATCCACTTAGATTTGACCTTACTACAAGGAGATATGTATGGATCGATTCGCATTCTTCTACATGATAACAACCAGTTGTGCCAGCACCAATTGTTGAAAATGCTGTCTTTCTTCCACTGGATGGTTTTAGCTCTCTTGTCGAAGATCAAGTGACCATAGGTGTGTGGGTTCATTTCTGGGTCTTCAATTCTGTTCCATTGGTCTACTTGTCTGTCTCTATACCAGTATCATGCAGTTTTTATCACAATTGCTCTGTAGTAAAGCTTTAGATCAGGCATGGTGATTCCACCAGAGGTTCTTTTATCCTTGACATGAGTTTTTGCTATCCTAGGTTTTTTGTTATTCCAGATGAATTTGCAAATTGCTCCTTCTAATTCGTTGAAGAATTGAGTTGGAATTTTGATGGGGATTGCATTGAAACTGTAGATTGCTTTTGGCAAGATAGCCATTTTTACAATGTTGATCCTGCCAATCCATGAGCATGGGAGATCTTTCCATCTTCTGAGATCTTCTTTAATTTCTTTCTTCAGAGACTTGAAGTTTTTATCACACAGATCTTTCACTTCTTTAGTTAGAGTCACGCCGAGATATTTTTTATTATTTGTGACTATTGAGAAGGGTGTTGTTTCCCTAATTTCTTTCTCATCCTGTTTATTATATAGTACTTGAAGAATGAGCCAGAGCAATTTGACAACAAAAGGAGATCAAGTGGATATAAATTGGAAAAGAGGAAGTAAAAATATCACTTTTTGCAGATGATATGATAGTATATATAAGTGACCCTAAAAATTCCACCAGAGAACACCAAAACCTGATAAACAGTTTCGGTGAAGTAGCTGGATATAAAATTAACTCAAACAAGTCAATGGCCTTTCTCTACACAAAGAATGCCTTGTTTTCTAATAGTTGCCGTCACCAAATGTGTCTCTTCATAGCAATAGAACAGTGGCTAAGACAGTGGCAAGCCAATAAGCAGTTTTTGCTGTTACTGACTCAACTTTCTGTTTTGTCTTCCTCAGTGACAATCTGTATCCTTTTTATTTCCAAGTTATTTTTTATTGTAGTATTCTACATGGTGAGAAAGAAGAAAACTAGAACAATTACATCTCAGGTAGGTACATGAGTATAGCTTATCTCTAAGTAAAAATAAAATGTCTACACATTATTATTTGTGGTTATAAGACAAGTGACATTGGCACTGTTAGACATTTTTTTCCCTAAGAATACCTTACTGTTTTTTATTGTTGTAAGGATTCACCATGTCCAAAGAGCAAATTCCATAGCAAAGGTTTTATTCAGCTTATACTTCCACATTGCTGTTTATCACCAAATAAGTTGGGACAGAAACTGAAACAACACAGGATCCTGGAATCAGAGGCTCATTCATAGGCTATGGAGTGGTGATGCTTATTGTCTTGCTCCTCTATTCTTGCTTAGCTTGCTTTCTTAAAGAACCCAGGACTACCACCACAAGGATGTCAACACCCACAATGGAGTGGGTGCTCTCCCATCAATTAAGAAAATTTCTAACAGCTGGATCTTGTGGAGGCATCTTCTCAACTGAGTCTCCTTCTCTTTGAAGACTCTAGATCTTGTCAAGTTGCTATGAAACCAGTGTGGCATTCTAAATATAGTTGGCCTATGAGGATGTGTGGCTTTGTAGGAGTAGGTCTGGCCTTGCTGGAGGAAGCATATCACTCTGGGGCTTTAAAGCTCTACCAGTGTGGAAGAGACCCTCCCTGTTTGCAAAATACATAGTTTTTCCTCGAAGCATTTGGATGAAGGTGCATAATCGAAACTTCCTCTCCACCACCATGTCTGCCTAGACAGTGCCATATTTTTTGCCTTGATGATAATGGAGTGAACCTCTGAACGTGTAATGAAATGTAGAAAAGCCCTAATGAAATGAGTCTCTTATGAGTGGCCTTGGTCATGGTGTCTTTTCACAGCAACTAATCACTAACTAATAGAATCAGTTACTGCAGAAACTCACAGATATTAAAATAAATCAACAATCGAGATTATTATCAAGTGCTAAAGCATGCAAACTTATTCTAGAGAGAAAAACTGTTATGAATGAGTCCATGGCATGCCTGTCTCAAAAAAGCAAAAGAAAAAAAAAGTAAGAAGGATTATTTCACAGTCATATCATCAATATTGATTGCCTCACTGTGTGAAATAGACAAGAAATGGATTAACATTAGATGTCAACCACTGGATGAATGGCTTAAAACGAGAGAGAAAGAGAGAGAGAGAGAGAGAGAGAGAGAGAGAGAGAGAGAGAGAGAGAGAGAGAGAGAAAGAGAGAGAGAGAGAAAGAGAGAGAGAAAGAGAGAGAGAATGAGGAGAGAGAAAAAATGAGAGAGAGTGAAAGAATGAGAAAGAGAGAGAAAGAATGAGAGAGAGATAGCCTGATGGGTTTTTGATACTTCAAGCCTCAGTGGCCAATATCCTCAGAAAATTACAAGCTGATAAGGAATTAGTTGAAGAACAATACCTTTTGGGTCATTTTCAACCTTCTGTATCTCCATGGAATACCCCATTTTTTTTTATCAGAAAGATGCATTTTCAATTAAAAGTACCTTCCTTGAAATTTTGATCTCATTTTTGGTACAAAGGACTCATAATCTAATTTTTTAAAAGAATCATATTTCCAAGTGGTGGTGGCAAACACCTTTAACCCCAGCACTCGAAAAGCAGAGACAGGTGAATTTCTAAGTTCGAGGCCAACCTGGTCTACAGGGTGATTTCCAGAACAACATGGCTACACAGAGAAACACTGTCTTGAAAACTCAAAGAGAGAGAGAGAGAGAGAGAGAGAGAGAGAGAGAGAGAGAGAGAGAGAGAGAGAGAGAGAGAGAGAGAGAGAGTTTCTATACAGAGAACAAATATGAAAGGTTTTCAAACTGACTTTCATTTTCCAAGTATGGGAAGAACCCTAGAGTTAGTAACAAAGAACACAGAACACAACACATAGCAGACAAAAGTACAAAGCACACTCAAATAGAAAGAAAGGCATCAAAATAGTGAATGTGAGTACCTTTTTAATGGAGCACAAACACTCTCCCATTCTCCATGAGAACCCAATAAAATCCCTGTTGTCTCCAAAGACTTTGAGTAGGAATTCATCCAGTATCCTTTCTCTTCTATTTGGTTAGAGCTGACTCAAACATGCAAGGTCCAGGACAGAAAAAATAGACTCCCTCATCCAATTTGGTATGTGTGTTTCCAGGTAGTGTTACAGATCCTAACATGCTTAGACCACTAAAATAGAGCACATCTATTCTACCACAGTTATGGAAGGCAACATTGTAAAAATCAAGGGGCTGGCTAGTTTTCCTAGTTGCTGGCACTGTGGTTGGCAACCTGTAGGTTGCTAGTCCTTGTGACAAATTTCACAGGAGTTGTCTAAGACTATCTGTATGTCAGAAATGTATGTTACAATTCATATCAGTAGGACATTTCAGTTATGAAGCAGCAAAAAATAGTTTTACGGTTGGGGCACCACACAGCATAAGGAAGTATATATATGAAGGAACCGCAGTATTAAAAAGGTGGAGAACCACTCTATTGAACTTTGAAAACCGAAGCATGGTGTGCCTCCCAGACTGTCTTTGACATGAGTTTGAGATATACTTCTGACTCTGATCTTCTTGTTACCTTTTGTTTCTTGTGATCATATGGGGTTAACCTAGAAAGTATATTCAAATGCACTATGTGAGAGCATGTTCAGAATTCATTTTGTGAAGCAATGTGCTCTAGTATATTTAGGACAGAGCTGTCTTTGGGACCAGTCCTCTTCTGTATGCCTGTGTGTCATTCATTTTCTCTTTATTTGTTTATTGTTTTTTGTTTTTTCGAGGCAGGGATTCTCTGTTTAGCCCTGGTTGTCATGGAATTCAATCTGGAGATCAGGCTGGCCTTGAACTCATAAATTTGCCTGCCCCTGCCTCTGCCTACCAAGAGCAGGGATAAAAGGTATGCACCACTACACTGTCTTATTTATTATTCTGCTATTAACTTATTGTGTCTAGGTGGTTGTTTTCAATCTATTTTGTTTTATTTTATTTTATTTTATGAGGCATTTTCTTTATTTTCATTTCAAATGTTATCCCCTTCCCTGGTTTCCCCTCTGAAAACCCACTATGCCATCCCTCCTCTCAGTAATCAACAAAATACCCACTCCTACTTCCTAGTCCTGACATTCCCTTACACTGGGGTATAGAGCCTTCTCTTGAACAGGAGCTTCACCTCTCACTGGTGTCCAAATAGGCCATTCTCTGCTACATATGAAACTGCAGCCATGGGCCCCGCCCTATGTACTCTTTGGTTGGTCTTTTTTTAATTGTATATTTTCTTTATATACATTTCAAATGATGTCCGTTTTCAGTTTCCCACCCTTCCAGAAACCCTCTATCCCATCCCCTACCCACTGTTTCATGAGGGTCTTCCTCCATCTGGATACCCATTCCCACATCGAATTGTGGTGGCTAGCAAGGTTACCTCTCTGTCTCCTCATCATTCTACAGCATATTGGTGATCCTGTGGATGATGGGGAAAAGAACACTGGATTCTGACCATTGCAGAGTACCATCCAGTACATCAATCTCAAGCCACACGTGGGTACATCTTCCTCAAAAGTATCTTGTCCTGTTCATAGCAGCTAGTTGGCTATTTGTGTACCTGGGCCAAGATTGAGGTGTCTGCTACCTGCACAAGCACTTCCCACTACACTTTGGGGATCATCTGTGCCAGGAAGTCAGGGTTGAACTCCACAGGGTTTTTGAGGATTTAAGTGGCCTGCAGGCTCAGACAGAACACTTGCATGCCCACACCCCGCACATGTGAGTTTAGCAGGTTGTAGATTAGCAGTTTCACACTGTCACATTGGAGTTCTTGACAGGACTTATTTTTTTCATCATTAATTTAGTTATCTATTTACAATTTAAATGATAACTTCCTTCACAGTTTCCCATCAACAAATCCCCATTCCAATCCCCCTCTCCTCCCTTCTCTTTTGAAAAAGATTAGTTTGTGTGATTCTTCCACATCACACTCCATCACTGAGTGAAATCAGGGCAGGAACCCATGTAGGATTATAGGCAGGGTACATGGAGCAAGGCTGCTTATTGGCTTGTTTCTCAACACAGTTTTCTCAGCTTTTCTACTTACAAAATTTAAAAATGCCTTTTAACTTTTATTTTAATAACATATATGTATATATAAAAATGTTTTGTTTGCGTGAATGTCTGTGGGCCTTTTTTGTCCAGGGTTCACAGAGTCCATAAGAGGGAGCTTGGTCCCTTGATATTGGAGCTTCATGAGGCTGTGAGCTGCCACCTGAGTTCTGTGATTCAAATCCTGACCTTCTAAGAGAGCAGCCAGTTCTCTTAAACACTGACTCATTTTTCAAACACTACCCTCAGGTTGCTTTCTTATATATTTTATCACCATCTTTGCAGAGATAGCACCACTCACTGAGTACTGGATCCTCTCCCATCAACTGTTAATCAGCTGTCTCATGTGAGACTATGCCAGGGCCTAGCAAACACAGACGTGGATACTCACAGTCAGCTATTATATGGATCACAGGGCTCCCAATGGAGGACTAGAGAAAGTACACAAGAAGCTAAAGGAATCTGCAACCCTACAGATGGAACCACATTATTAACTTATCAGTACCACGGAGCTCTGGACTCTAGCTACATTTGTATCAAAAGGTGACCTAGTCAGCCATCACTGAAAGAGAGGCCCATTGGACAACCAAACTTTATATGCCCCAGTACAGGGCAACGCCAGAGCAAAAAAAAATAAATGGGAATTGGTGGGTAGGGAACTGGGGAGGAGGGTATGGGGAACTTTTGGTGTAGCATTGGAAATGTAATTGAGGAAAATACGTAATAAAAATATTTTTTTAAAAAAGAAGGATTGAAGTATCAAAAAAAAAACAAAAACAAAAACAAAAAAAAAACAAAAAAACAAAAAAAAGGGAAAATATCCAACAGTCAAATCACACCCAGAACGACACAAATGGAATGTTTTCACCTATGTATGGAGTTAGCTTGTAAGGTTTATATGTGTTTGTTTTTCATTTAGGGTAACAGAGATGAGCTATCTAGTAAGGAACCATAAAGAAGGAGGAGCTCTTCCAAGGAAGGGGAAGTAGAATATAGTGGTATAAAGGAATGAAGAAGACACTAAAATAGGAGGGTTAAATGTGGAGGGAAATATCAGGCCAAGCATCTGAGACTAGAAAGGTCATAAAACACTAAGTGAAAATCTGCCATCATAAATTTTGTTAAATAACCACAGCAGTAAAATGACTTCTCATGAATCCTAATGGCTCCACCCATATGTTAGTATATATGCCTCAGCATTCATCATAGGTGAGTTTCCTACAAAACTGGTAATAATCACAGAAAGACACAACTGGACAATGCACAGAGAGTGAGAGACTCAGAGAATTAAAGATTAAAGAGGATGCCTTTATCGAGCTCTCTCCTTCAAGAATCAGGAATCTATACAAAGAAAAATCAGAAAAATAATCCTGACCATAGGTAGAAATAATGGATAGTATCAATGAATTGTATCATGGGTATTCCATGTTTTTTTTGCCTAATATACACTTAAGAATGAGTGCATATTATGTGTGTTCTTGTTTTTGGGTGATGTTCTATAGGTATCTGTTAAATTCATTTGGCCCATAACTTCTGTTAGTTTCACTGTGTCTCTGAGTTCGATGGTAGGAGGATAAACAGGGAGATGGATACTTTCAGGTCACATAAGATGGAAAATTTAAAGAAAAATTTCTAAGAAAACAAATAAACATGGCTATAGCCTCATATAATGTAGACAGATCCAATTTGAGGTTCCCTCTTCCCAGGTGACTTTAGCTTCATGTTAAGAAGGCAAACACTTACTAGCACACACAGGTTAACATAAAAGCATTTACAGCCATGTATAAAAACATCACACAAATGAACTAAGATATTATGTGGACGTTCCATGGCATAAATTTGAGAAAGACATAATTTTTTTACAGTTTATCTCAGCTTTAAAGTGTAAATCCTCAAAGGAGGGCCATGGTCCAGTGCTGTTCTCAATAGACAGCTCCTGATTTTCTAGACTCACCTCTTATATTAATCTGTGAAGTCACCTCACAATCTCACATTTCTTCTGCACAGCATTAGAGATGCCAATTAAAACTAGACTTTGGAAGTATATTAATAAGTTGGCCTTATCTTCATATTCCCTGCCCTTAATCATGGGAAACTCGCCCAGACTAGATGTCTCAGCCATTCTCACTGACAGTTTTCCTGATAAATAGGTGTTTGAGAGAAAGAAATTATTTTAAGACCCAACCAGTTTAGTTTATCAGGATATTTGAAATGAAGCTGGCATCATTTGGCACAAAAAATAAAGAGAGTCTCCTGTTTTGTGGAGAACTGAGAGAGAATTAGGGACTGGGGCCAGGAGGGTAAGTGACTATCCTTAAGGAGAGTCAGTCCAGTCCTGGAGGCTGGGTCTGACAGCATGCAGAGAAGTGCAGTTCAATTCCCAGCAGCTTCCTGGAAGGAGCACTGTTTCTCTTCAAAATGTGACAGGGATGGCACCCACAAGGGGGCAGAATGCAGTGGTGTTCTAGACTTCTTTTGAGCCATCATGGTACTGATTACCACTCTTTCACTTGCTATTACAGATGAGCAAACTCAATAGGGTGACAAGTAAGATCTGCTGACACCAGAATCTCTAATTGCAAAACCCTTACAGGGAATGCCAGCTTCCCTCCATGCTTGGAATAAAAAGAAAGGATTGGGCTCACAGGACTAAGCATCCTCTGACTAGCTTTTAGAGAAGAGGCTGCACTGTAGTCCAAAATTGAGACTTTGGTGTTTACTGAGAGTTTAAAAGCTAAGAACCTGTAACATTTGCTCTGTGGTACTGAAAAATATTGTTATGAAAAGTGTAGGAGAAAATAAAGATGAACATGTAGCTTAAGGAGCACCATTACCCTGATAGAACATCAGGCACCTGACATTCATTTTATACACTGAAATACCCTCCAAATCCCAAAAAAACCCTCCTCAAGTGTACATTACAAGTTTCTGCTCCGGCTCATAAGATACAAGTCTTCAAGAAAACACAATATGGCACTAGTCAGAAAAAAAAAGTCATTTATTGATCAACTTGCCTTATTGACAAAAAATATCAGCAATGGGTTGACGTTGCTTAGCACCTACATAAATTTGGAGTAAATAGAAATAAAATTTCAGTAACAGATCAGGAGTACAATAAAAACATTATAATGTTACAGTAATATGGAGAGAAATAACTAGTGTTAAAGAATTCAAAACCCTGTCTAAGCTAGAGATGTGACTCGATGGTAGTGTTTGATTTACATACATGCTAAACCCACCACCAGAAAAGAAAAACAAAACAGACACCAAAAAAAAGATACTCACAATTCAGTTTATCTGTTTGTTGTGAGTAAATCCACAGCAAATATGAATGGTTAACAACACAGGAAGGTATTAATCACAGGAAGTCACACACACTCATCCTCATGCACACACACACACACACACACACACACAAGGAAAAAGAACACAGAAGAAAAAAGAACAGTCCAGTCAGGAAGCTATTGAAGAGAGTCCTTTAAAACTTATGATAAAGAAGATAAAGTGTATTTCTTCACAATTGGTGGTTTCTGGTGGACAGTAATTAAGGATTCATTTTTATAGTTGGTGTTTGATATTTTCTAGGATCTTCTTTTTATAACCCCTAACGCTAGATAGAACAGAAATAAGGGTATATTAGAGAGAGGAATTAGAAAATCTCTGAATTTAATTTTTTTCCTTGTTCTTCTCCTTTAATTAAGGCTACTAACAAACCACAACCAACTTGTGTAACCAACCACCAACCACCAGACTAAAAGTACAAGTTTTGACAATAAATCTTGTGCAAAGTTAATGCAGCAGGAGTTCTTCACTAATGGATGTTGTGAGTATGTAAATATAGTATTCCACCAAAGACTTACTAACTCTGATTTCTATACTTCTTGCAGTCAGCTGTTTACTATTTTAATATTAGTCATACCTGTTCTATGCAGTGCCATGTGTGTTGATGAAAATAATTTTCATCTCGGGAACACAAATGAAATGCAAATATTGTGTGTAAATCTCTGTTAGTGTTGCTTCATGAACATGATTTATCCATGGAGTTACAGTACTAATGCTCTGTGCATTCAGTATACTGTGTCTGTGATGATAAAGAGTCTCACCGTCGATAACACACACACACAGGACACACTCAGATCCTTCTGCAGCATAGCTTTAATCCATCTCAAGAGAAAGATGATTAGCTTTTGGGCGAGGAGGCTTAGAACACAGGAAACTCGGTCCTTAAATAGACCACAAGAAGTGTTAGAGACATATTTCACCCTAAGGGCTGCTCACTATCAGCCCATATGACGCCACAGAACAGGAAGGGCACAAAGAATGGAAAAATACCCCAGCACATACACAGACTATTTCTTTACCAGTTAGAACAACGGATGTCAGCGCCATCTTGTAATGGAGATTGAAACGGCAGCTCCTCACAGTATACATTCAGTGTACATAGCTAGATATTCCTATTTAGTATTTTATGATATACTATACATAACATACAGTGTATACTTAGAAGATGAATCCAGTACAGGATTTTTAAAAAGTTGTGTGAGAGCTTTGTGATAATATATATATATATATATATATATATATATATCTTAATAGACTTGGCTGAGTTTCTGGAGCCATTTATGTGTTCTTTTCCAATGAATCATAATTTCCTTTTATTCTGTGACTGCGAGAGACAGACTTATTATAAGAAAGAAAACCATTAGCCTGGGATCTCTCCTATTATAAGTATTCCTTGGGTCTGGGTGGCCAATTAGACAGAAACCATGTCTTGGTATACTGGTTGTAATCTGAGAAATTTGTTGCAACCAATCACTCCATCTCTCAGGACACTTGAGTTAATGTAACTTCCTAAAAGGTCTAAAAATTAGAAAGACACACACTAGGTACATGCACACCACACATTCTGACTCTGTCTCTGATTCTGAATCTCCCTTTGACTGTCCCTGTGACTCTGCCTGCCCTTCCTTTTCTCCTTCTTCATTCTCTATCTCAGCCTGTTTCTCAACCTCTGCATCTGTGTCTGCCTGTGTTTCTTCCTTTTCCTCTTCTTTTGCTTGTGCAGCTGCCTATTCATTAGTGCTGAGATATCATGCAGAATAATGTAGTTTTAGAACTGATCTACTGTGGAATTTGTTTTACCTCAACACTAGGTGCCTGTCTACCTACTACTAAAACCATTTAATTGAATTTGAATCTTCAATATAATCAGAGATGTATCCAAATTCATAGGGCAACAATTGCTATGTAACTGTCTGATGCTCATCGGTCACTGCACTGTTTTGAACAAAGAGTTTTTTAGTCAGAAGTTTAAGCACAGGCAGATAACATTATTGCAAGCATACAGTCCTGTCTTGATTTCAATGAGGTAAAAATTGGGACCCAAATCTACCAAATGATGTAATGGATTCTTTCTGTTTTCAACTTTCAGGTTTTAAACTGTGTTATCTAGGGAAGTCTGGACAACACCTTAATCAGAGCTGGTAAGTGGAGACAGGAACTGAAGCAAAGACTATGGAAGAACTCTGGCTTACTCTCCTCCAGGTCATTGGGATGTGGGGTCCTAGGTGGTGTAAAACAGAAAAGAAAGAAAAAATAAGTATCAAATATATCAAAATTTTTGACCTACATCCACATTTTGAGGTCCTCTCCTAATAGTATGTGTGATCATTTGGAAATCAAGTTTTATATGGCAATTGGTAAACTGTAGAATTTTCATTATTTCTATTTTATGAATGTTTTACCTGAAGGGGTGTGTCTGCTGCCTGTGCACTAAACTGGACCGTGTAGAGATCAGAAGTTAGATAGTATTAGATCCCCTGAAACAACACTTACCTGTGGCTGTGACAAACAAGATGGGCCCTGGTAATTGAATCCTGGAACCTGTGCACAGGGGCCAATGATCTTATACTCTAAGCCATGAGCGAAAAATGGTGTAGGAATACAATCTTTCTCAAAAGGTCCAAATTCATCTAAGAGTAAATTAATTCTTATAAGGCTCTCTTAAAAAATCACCACCACTACAGCAAGAAAAAAATAGATAAAGAGAGAGAAATCTGAATAGGATGTTTGTGATCTGTGGTGAATTCTGACCAAGAGTAAGCTAATACACTATATAAAGCTGTACTGAGAAGCATTAAGAAGGCAGGTATCTCACTCTGAACAGGGCTAAGGTTGTTTCGACTTTATTGGCTTTATTCTTCTGGAGATTCTTGTCAGGAATTGCGAGCATTTACCAGACCACAACAGGAAACCTTCCATATGTCTCCTTTGGTGTCTGGGCATAGGATATGTGAGATGCATCAAGACTGATTAAAGGTCATGTTCCCTAGATGTGAAACTGTTTCCAGGAATACGATGATATACAAAAGGTCAACTCCAGAATACATAGCATCAGGTCTTTCTTGGCCAATTAAAATTGGAGCCAAAATCTCAAGAGACAATGTATGTATTGGACAGACTTGCTGCTATCACACAGGTCGTGGCTTCAATTTCTAGCAATTACATTGTGACTGTTTCTCTGTCTCTCTATCTGTCTCTCTGTCTCTCTGTCTCTCTGCCTCTCTCTCTTTCCTTCTAACTTTCCCACTCTCTGTATTGCTATCTCTCTGTATCTCAGTCTCAGTCTGTGTTTCTCTCTTTCCCTCTCACTCCCTGCCCCCCCTTTCTTTCTCATCCTCCCTGTAATTCCAGCAGCATATGCTGCTGTATCCTCTTCTGTCCTCTGATGTATTACATATATGAAGTGTCCATGCAAACTGTAATGTTAGCAAACAACCATATCTGCCTTCGCAGATTGAAAAAATAAATAAATAAATAAATAATGTCTAGATTAGGAGTCTCAATCATCTGTGAAAGGTAGGAGAGAGTGATCACTGCGTGTCACCTCATTTAGAAACAGAGTACCCAAGGAATAGAGCCTACTCCCCACACCCATGGAATGAACACCACATGCAAGAGGAGGGATTTTGGAAGAGGAACTCATTCCTGGTCTTTCCAAGAGGAGTGTTTTGGTGGGTGAGCACATCAACAGAACAGAGTTCTCACAGCATGTAATTGCCCCCTCCCACCAGAAACCAAAGTCACCTTGGTGGGACCAGGACCAGTTCACCTGCCTCTTCAGGTTGCTTTTGTTTAACTGCCTTTGGAGACAACAGTTGGAGCTGCTGCTACCTGCTGGAAAGTTGGCTTCTAATGGGACAATTCATTGGTCTGTAGAATTCAAACAATTTTGGACCCTATGAAAGTAATGGATTGTCCAAATGCTCCCGGACTGAGAATCTTAGGGAAGCTCTAGGTTTTTTCTTAATCTGTAATGGCATTTAGACATTAGAGCAAGCAGAGATGATTTGCTCCTTCTCTTAGGCAATCAGATTTTATTCTGGAAGACAACCGTTGTGAGCCTTGAGAGGGTTTGCTGGAGGAGAAGGGATATTGACAGTGCTCTACCCAACCTGCAAGGCACACAGCTAGACCTTGTTCCCTCTGATGCATAGAAGTGTCTGATGGTATTAGATGGGATTCTTGATGAGGACAGAATCTGAGGAAAGGTTCCTGGTAGAGAAATGAAGTGCAGTTATACAACCTAGAAAGTATATACCATTGATCATTGTGAGCCTGAAATAGAAAGCACCCAAGCATTGGACCTAATGTATGATTGGTGAGACAGATTGAAGAGATTTTGTTTGTTTTGAATTCTCTGTATAGGTATGGATACATTGTCTCATGGGAAGGGGGAGTGTGGATTCCCTGTGGTTACTAAAATAGAAGAAGTTGTAAACAGCCTATGGAAATGTGGCAAGTCCAAGTGTATGCTGTGCATGAGCTGCCAGTGTTCAGAAATGCTGAGCCATCACTTCAGATTCAATAAGATATTTAAAGAAGAAAACCAGAAGAAAAAACTTAAGGGGACTGTTGTGAATTTTAATGAGACATTTTTAATTATTTTTACTGATTTATATAACATATGCCAAATGGTGTGTCCAGTCTTTTAAACATGGCTTGATTGTTCCTTTCAAAGTATCTTGATTATTACTCCCAGAGACAGGATTTACAATCTGTACATTCAAATTCTTATTTGTACTTTCCAATTCCTCCCTGTTTCTTTTTTTTTTTTTTTCCTCTGGAACTGGATATTTCTGTATAGTCCTAGATTTCTGTGCTTTCCTGTGCAGATCAGCAGAGAATTCATCTCTAACTAGTTTTGATTCCCATATCCTGAGATTAAAGTCCTTTCTAAGCAGATCTCAACACCTTTTTTTAAAATTTTCTGTCTCACAGTTCTTGAAGAATAGATGGGGGAGCAGAGAAAATTTCACCCCAAAAAATTGGCAATTAGTGGCTGCAGGTGTGAGGGCCAGTTTTCTTCATAGATTTGGCTCCTCAGAGGCTGCCCATGTTCCAGTGGATGTGTTTCCCTAACCCCACATATGTAGTCAGCACTAAATTCACTCAGTGGTCTTTATTAAAATGTGCATGGAATTAAAGCTAAAAGTGATACAGGAGAAATGGAGAGCAATTCAAGGAGGAGAAGATGGGGATGGATTTACTCAAACTCATTATGTTTATGTACAAAGTTCTTCAGCAAAACATTTAAAACTAAGTAAGTAAGTAAATAAGTAAATAAGTAAGTAATAAGCAAGCAAGCAAGTAAGTAAAAAATAAATATATGAGTAAATAAACAAATATATTTTTATGCAATATCACGTGCAATAGGCATGAAAGTGTGTGTGTGTGTGTGTGTGTGTGTGTGTGTGTGTGTGTGTGTGTGTGTCTGTGTCTTTGTGTCTGTGTCTTTGTGTCTGTGAGCATACATGCATACAGGAGTGTTTGCAGGTATGTAGCAGTTTGATGATTAGAATATCCTTGGCCCATGGGAAGTGGCACTATTAGCAGATGTGGCCTTGATCATTGTGTAGGCTGGCTTTTATCTAGTGCTCAAACTCTGCCTAGTGATGAAGAGAGATGCTTTTCCTTGCTGCTTTGGCCACATGCTTCCTCCTGTATGCTTTCAGATTAAGATATATAAAACTTCTTTCCTTCTACATCACCCCTTCTACCTGGATGTTGCCATGCTTCCCACCATGATAATAATGTACTGACCTGACCCTCTAAAACTGTAAGACAACCTCTATTAAATTTTCCTTTATAAGAGTTGCCTGAGTCATGGTGTCTCTTCACAGCAATGAAACCCTATCAAACATAGGCAGAATCTTAGCCTGATTTTTAATGTTTTCAAGATGATTACAGCCAACATGCAAGCACAAAGTAAAGATGATGAAGGAGTCTTACTTTCACATTGTTTCTTTATGTTTGAATGAAAGCTGGGGATTGGAAGAATTGGAGAGTGATGGAAAGGAGAAAGTAAGAATGCAAAGACCTGTTGGGCTCCTGCCACTTGCTTTTGCATTCAATATTTCAAATTTTAAAACAACAACCAACAACAATAACAAACAATGACAGGACGCCCATATAAAAGACTGAGAGAGAAGAAACCAAAGGACATGACCTACTTGTACCTCACTTTCCAGCTAATGTCTGGTGTATTGAGCCGATGGATTTTGCTGTCAAACCCTGATGATTAATTCCTAGATTGGGTCCACTAACACAATGATGAATGAAACTGTGGCCAATACGGACAGACTATTGTTTTTTTATCCTGTAAAATCAAACCAGTAGGAAAATAACAAGCACAACTCACATATATGTATATTTGTTTTTTCACACTTACAATTGGAATTGTTACTATATATCCCGGTTCTTTGCATTTTATCTCCATTAGTGTGTTGTTTTCACTCTTTACTTGCTTCATAGAAAACTGCTTCGTTTACACTATGTTTCATTTAGGGTGCACAGTGGAAGCTAAAGACTAACTCCATCCATTACAAAGCAGGGCTCTCTGTCCTTTTTCCTGAATTGAAATGAAACTATTTTCAAAAAGTATTTTACACATGCCTGGTTCAGTTTCATTAAGATTGGGTGTGAAATTTTCCCACAGTCTCAGGTGTCTCAAACTAGTGGAACGGTCTAGGAAGTTTGTGGAACATTTGGGACTGTTCCCTAGCAGAAATAGTTTACTTTGGCATAATTGAGGGCGCTGGCTATTTCTGACCTAACTCTTGGCTGCTTATTCCACAAAAGTGTAAGAAGGCCCCATGCTGGCCCTCAATGAAACAGATCAACATTTTGTTTCCTGCCATGCTGTCCCAGTCATGACAGTTTGTCCCCGGTGAGTGTGTGCTCTAAATATCTCTTCTTGGACATTGATTGTATCAGGAGTTTTGACCCCTTGATATAAAAATAATTATTGTAATTGTAATCTCTGCTTGTGTGTTTTGTGACATATAGAAGGCTGTCAATTTTGCCTACATGAATTTTTAATGTGTGTTTTTTCTTTCATATTTAAAATTGTTCTCAATTTTCATAAGAGTTTCAGCACAACCTTCACATTTAGGGACACAATCTTCCAAATGGCTACTCCTCTGGATCTCAGTAAATGGGAATATTCCATAGCTTCATGGCCTGAGTGAGAATTGTCAATTGTTTCTATTTCCATTTTTAGATTATGGATAGTTTTGTTCTGCTCCTTCACCTGTTTGATTGTGTTTTCCTGAATCTATTTAACAGATTTTTGTGTATCCTCTTTAAGGACTTCTACATGTTTATCTGTGTTCTCCTGCATTTCGTTAAGAGAGTTACTAATGTCCTTCTTAAAGTCCTTCATCATCACTATGAGAAGTGACTTTAGATCCATGTCTTACTTTTAGGGTGTGTTGGGGTTCCACTTGATATGGTGCAAGTGTTGGGTGCTGATTATTCCAAATAACTTTGGTTTCTCTTGCTTATTAACTTATCCTTGCCTCTCACCATCTGGATATCTCAAGTGCTACATGCCCTGGCTACATCAGACTGTCCTTCCTGTGATATTGGTTGTGTCATAACTCTTCAAAGTCTAGCTGTCTCTGTGATCCTGTTATTACGGTATACTCTGATTATGAGATGCTGGGTGTGTCTGACATCCTGGGAGTCAAGCTGCCCTTGGAACCTTGAGATCCTGGTGTGACTAAGCTCCTAGGATCCTGGGATCCTCTGACCCTGGCCATATTAGATCTTCAGGTAGTGGAGCTTCCTCTGGGTGTTATGGGGCTGGCTGCTGAGTTTGTATCCAAGGAATGCTCAGGGCCCTGTCCCAGACAGAATGGATGCAATCCATACCACTGGTCTGGTGGAGTTCCTGCATGCCTGTGTCTTTCTGGTACCCTCTACTCCAGGTGTTGGGGAATGATGTTGTGTCTTCCTCTTGTCTGATCATCGGATCCTATGAATGTTAGATGATTGGCAGTGGAGTTGCCTCCGGGTGTTATAAGGCTAGCTACAGAGTTTTCATGCAAGGTCTACTCAAGGTTTTGGCTCCAGAAATAAAATATTTTTTAAATGATGTTTCTTGTAAACTTACCTGTCTCCAAAAGTACCTGAAATATTTTTACAGGGATTGATTTAATCTCATAAATTGATTAAGGAAAAATGACATCTTGATGATTTTGATATATCCTAACAGGAAAAAAATAATGGACATCTCCCACTAAGTAAAAAATATTTCGGAAGCCAGGTGGTGGTGGCACACACCTTTTATCTCAGTTTTTGGAAGGCAGAGGTAGGCAAATCTCAGTTTGAGGACATTCTAGTCTACAAAGTAAGTTTCAGAATTGCCATATATATTAATAATAATAATAAAATAAATGAAAAACACAGTATTGAAAAGGAATGATAATTTTAAATTATGTATATATGTGCCACATGTCCCTGTGTACATATGTGAATACACTTAAGTTGTTTTTTTCAATTAGATGTTTTCTTCATTTAGATTTCAAATGCTGTCGCAAAATTCCCCTGTATGTTCCCCCAACCCTTCCCCTTACCCACTCACTCTCATGTCGTAGGCCTGGCATTCCCCTGTTCGAGATCATCAATAATAATGGGAACAGAGAGAAGCGGCTGAGCCTGGAAACCAGAGAGGGGGCTAATCATGGCACTCAGTTTGCAGTTTAGTTTGTTTCAAGAAACAAATATACTTTCTATCAATGAGGTTTGTAAATGAACAGGAAATATTTTCATCTCTCAGACTGGAAGGTGTTTATTTTATAGTGTTTATAGATATTTTGGGACTATTTTATTATAAGCAATTAAAGCCAGGTAAGTTTTTACATACCTGTAATGGTACTAGCATGGAATGCTGAACCTCAACACTCTAGACCTTCCTGGAGAATACAAAACATACTAACTATCTCAAAAATCAAATGAAATGAAATAAAATTAAACCAATGTACTTTTGGTATTTGTATATCATCCCTTTGGAAACTAATAAGATAATGAATCAAAAAAATAAACTTCAATTATTTTATTAGTCATAAACATAATTAGAAATGATAAGAAGGTTAAAAAATCAATACAGATAGGGGAAGGGAGAGACCTGGGTGGGAAATGGGACAAGAAGGAGAATAGAGGAATTTTATCAGGTACTGTGGTTGTGGGAAACAGGACTGAATTGATGAAGACCAGCGAAAAGAATGGAAACAGGCAACTTTGTGAAGGAGGAAATGAGAAAACGCTCTAGAGTATACCAGAGACCTGGGGAAAGAGAGATTCTCAGGAATTAAAAAAAAAAAAATTAGATGAAATGCCCTCCAGTGGGGAGAGTGGAATTGTAGAGTTCTCCTCCCAGCAATCCTCTCCTGTATGTGTGTTGGAGGCCTCATATCAGCAGGTGCATTCTGTCTCTTTGTTGGGCCACAATTTCAGACATCTTGGGGGAACACTTCAATTGAGACAGGTATCCTACCACAGGGATGCCCTCTTCTTTAATATCTTTGACCTCATTAATTCAACAACAGGGGTCAGATGCTTCAATCCATTGATTGGGTGAAAATATCTGCATCTGAATCATAAAGCTGCTATTTGGGTCACTAGGAATATTTCTTAAACTTGTTGCAGTGGGTATAATAGCTAATAAATAAAAAAAATCTCTAAAAATATATATTGTATATTGTAACAGAAATAAAATGTTGGTTCTAAGGCCCCTGTTTGCATTCAGTTCAAGATACAGGCATTAATCTGTGTTTCTCTGTGTTTCTTATAATGATTGTGGGTAACTGAAATAAGCAAAGCTAAACCAAACCAAACCAAAAGAAACAACCGTGTCTATACATTGTCTCTTCTTCTACTGATTCACAAGTTGTTAAAGTCCATGCTCTTGGATGTAACTACAGTTTGGAATTGTCCTGCCCCTACTCTGACTCAGAATAAGAGTTTGCATGAGCTCAGATACCTTACTTTGTAATCTGAGTGCATGTGTGATTTAGATATTAGTTGATTGCTAAGAGAAAGCACAAACTGTGTAGGAAAGTGAATGAATGTTGCAGATGACATGCCAATATCATCCCCTTTGTAGGAGAGAATATTAGAGAATCTTTATTCATACTAAGTGTTAGAGGAATATATATATTGAGAGAGAGAGAGAGAAAGAGAGAGAGAGATATTTCATCACATAGAATAGAATATTGTAGAGCACTGATATCAATTTTAGTACTTATATTATATATTGCTTTTGCAGAAGACCTGCTTGCAGTACACAGCCTCTGTATGTTTCTGAATTCAGATACTTGTAATATTAATGCTAGGATGACTGTACTTATGAAGAAATAATGAGCAGGTGAAACAGTGAGATGCAGATGTATGCAAACAACCAATGGACAGAATCTGCAGAACCATTGGTTTAATTTGAGGAAGACTGAAGGAGGCTGACAGGACCAGTTGTCTCAAATACTATGGACCTAGAATTCTCCCAAATGCTAGACAACCAAACAGGCAGCATATATGAACTATCAGAAGGTCTCTAAAACATACACAGAAAAAAATCTGCTTGATCTCTATTCAATCAGAAATGATGTACCAAATTCTCAACAAACTAGAGACATCAAGGTGTTTAGAGATCCGGTAGGATGGGGACTTGCCCTTGGAGACAGGGGATGGGCAGTAGATATGGGATGTGGAACAGTAGGAAGGTGGACAATGAATGAACTAATTAATAAAAAATAATAGTGCCACATAATCAGGTCCCCTATACTCTAATTCTGCAATCGGAATCCAAGAAAACTCACATGTTCCCATAATAACATACTCAAAATAATTAAATATATATAACTGAAATGGCATGATTTTCAACGTTATTTTACAAAGAAATTCACTGGAACAAAGATTTTCTTTGGTTGAACTCATTTACATGCATTTGCTCTCCTAGTGTACCGAAAATATAGGTTATTCTCCATATAAATGGCCAAAAATATACTAACATAGCTTTCATCTGGATACACTCCAATTTTATCTTTCATTAGAATGTAATCTGGATTCATTTGGACATAAATTAAATTTATATTTAAAATTCATTTAGTTGGTGTAAGGTGGAGGTAAGATAAAATATCAGGGTCATGTTGGTTTTCATTTCTCTACTGATATGATCATTGATTTCAATAAACAATACCCTGCTGGGGGCTGAGAAGATGGCTCAGTGGAGTTCATGTATTCTCAGCACCTCTGTAAAATTCCAGGCATGTCTATTCATATCTGCAACACTGTGGGGTGGAGACAGGTAGATATCCCAATAGTGTATTGGACAGTCAAACTAGTCAAAATGGTGAGAGGCTTTCACTCTAAGAGAGCAAGTGTTGAAGATATTCTACACATTACTTAACATATGTGTATGTGTGACATCAGACTTGGGAACAGACACTGCACTCATATACAGACACTAATCACCCTACCATACCACCCATGAAACCTTGAGTTCCGCAGATCTATAACCCATGTGTCTCTAAGTATGAAATACGAAGTTTTATATTCTCATTGTCTTGTTAATTCTGTTTTCTGTCAAATGCTAGAAGCTAAACCAATGTATTCTCAGACTCTGGATGGTACGTCATAACTTTTGGTCTTTCTGGAATAGCAACCAACTATCAGCAGAGACACTTTTCAATTTACCCTGGCTTACAGGTTCAGAAATTCAGTCCATTATCATCAAGGTAGGAATATGGCAGGATCCTGGCAGGCACGTGCATTTGCAGCTGAGAGTTCTACATCTTCATCTGAAGGGTGCTAGGAAATGATTAGCTTTCAGGCAGCTAGGCAGAGGGCATTAAAGTCCATTTCACAAAGATAAATTTCTTTCAACAAGGCCAAACTTACTTCAACAAGGTTATTAGCTCCCAGTAGTGCCACTCCCTAGGCCAAGAATAGTCAAAATATCAAATGTGTTTTTGAATGTTTGTGTTTGTGTTAGTTTGGGTTTTATTGCCATGAAGAGTCTCCAGGATCACAGTAACTCTTGAACACTTTGTAACTTGTTTTCAGAGGTTTACTCCATTATTATCATGACTGGAAATATGGAAGCATTCTGACAGACACAATGCTAGAGAAGGAGCTGAGAGTTTTACATCTTGATACACAGGTAGAAGATGGAGACTGTGTGTCACACTGGGGACAGCTTAAGCATAACGGACCTCAAAGTCCACAAGCACAGTATTACATTTCCTCCAACAAGGCCACATCTACTCCAACAGGGTCACACATACTTCAACAAGGCCACACCTCCTAACAGTGCCACTCCTACTGGCACTATTTGTTCAGGATCTTTAAATGTATTCTTAAAACTTTTCAATGGACAAAAGGTAACTTTAATGAAATAAATACAGAACGATTGAAAAAATTAACTGGAATATGGATGTCTTGGTTACTGTTCTAATGATGTGAAACATCATGACCACACCAAATTATAAGATGAAATATTTAATTGTGGTCTTACAGTTTCAGAAGGCGACTCCAGGACATCATGGTAAACACCATGGCAACACGCAGGCACACATGTGTAGAGCAGTAGCTGAGAGCTCACAAGCAATACTACAGACAACAAACAGAGACAGAGAAAGACAGAGAATGAAAGAGAGAGAGAGCGACAGAGATAGAGACAGAGACAGAGACAAAGAGACAGAGACAGAGAGAATGAGGAGAGAGTAAGAATGAGAGAGAGAGAGCCTGATGGATTTTTGATATTTCAAAGAATAGTGACAAATCTCCTTTAATAAAAATACAAATCCTAATTCTTTCATAACATCTCACCACCTGGAAAACTAACACCTTTGAATATTTGAGCTTCTGTGGGCCACAATTTTTCAAACAACTAAAGTATGTAAAGGAAAATGAAATCTAGTAATAAGTGTCCATGTCACTTTGTAGTATATCTTATATCATTACTTGTCTTTTCTCAGAGGTAAGGGTTATTTGAATAACAAGAGACTAATCAGTCATCACTATCACATAAGCCAAACGCATCCTAACCCTGCCAGATTTCTACTTGAATAATCACATTGACATTACTTATTTGTACGGAAACATAGCCCTTCTCCCTGATTTAGTTAAAAGTGTGGGACCTGTTGATGTGCAATTAATTTTGTTCACAATGGGACAAAACAGAAGCCTACAGCATTGACTGTATTGTTCCTGAGAGCTGAAGATTTCACTTCCATTTAATACGATGTTATAAATATGATTTTAACACAAGCCTAAAATCTCAAAAAAGCTTTGTTTTCATATTTTCATTATTTACAGATCATTCTATGCTATATAAAGGAACATAGAGGAGGAAAGCTGTTTGGAGTCACTGACACACACACTTAACTGAGGTTTCCTTTGCACAGTAAGAAGATATACCCATCATCTATATCTTGGGAGTTTGCTCCAGGAACTATAATGATATAAAGTCCTCAGGTTTCTAGTCTAAAACAACATTGCTTTTGAATATAAGCTATGCAAAATAACCTCTTGCATATTTTAATCATATTTATGTGAGTCTGCATAGAGAACTGTACAGGTAAGTTCAGAGGCTAGGGAAGGGTATAGTGTGATCTACTCTTTTCCTACATAACTTATCCCCTTGTGACTGGGTTTCTTGCTGAGCTGGCTTTCAGGAAGCCACAGTCATCTTCCTATCTTTGCCCCTCCCAAAATCATAAGCACTGGTGTTGTAGGTGAATGTTTTAACACACACATGGCATTGTCTCTGGGCCATATCCCCTGATCCTTCTTTATTTTAAATAATCTCTGGATTACTTTTGCACTTAATGTAATGTAAGTGCTATAAAATGAGTTGCTATTTAGGAGATTGAAATATAAGTGGTCTGTATATGTTCAGTAAAGACATTGTATATTAAGAACTATATTAACTAATTCCTTGAGAACTTCATACAATTTTTTTGATGGAATTCACTTTCCAATTCTCTTGATAACTCCTCCCAGACTAAAACCAGACCCATTCCCACCTTAATCCTCCTCCCAAGTTCAAGTCTACTTTTCTCCCCTTTGATACAACCCAATTCAAATCAATTGTGTTGCCCCTAAACTCTTGGACATGTGGAAACCAGTAGAGCATGGCAAACCTATCACATACAAAAGCCTTACCTTTGATGAAAACTGATTCTCCATCCTTCATCAATAGTCCATATATTCGCAGATGGGGATGATGGATAGTGATACCATACCACTTAGGGATGCAAGGCAGACTGGCCTGATTTTGTGCAGATAGAGACATACAGTGTCTCAGTGACCTCTCTGCCTTACAAGTTTTCTACCATCTCTTCCGTGAGAGTTCCTAAGACAAAGCTCCTCTACTGCTTGCCTCTTTCTGTGAGTATGTGTGTATGTACAAATATGTCTATATTATACATGTCTCATTTTACATGCAAGTCAACACATAGTGTTGTTTGCAATCAACTACTGGCACTATTTAACACTAGGCAATATGCCTTGAGGCAGACATGGTGGACTCCGTAACAGACAGAACGTAGAGATGGCTAGAAATCATCCCAATTAGTTGTAGTATAGGTGCAATTTACACTTTTGACCTACATTTCTGTGTTCACCCTATAGTTTTAAGATGCAGAGATGGGGGACAAAGACCCTTAAATTGCATTGCAATTTCGCTCTTCTTGAACTCACATTTATAAAAGCTCCTGGAAGTGCTGATGCTGTTTACCTGGACATTTTCCTTTTGGAACTGCTTGATAGAGATACCCTTAAAGAGACAGATAGATCCTATCACTTTGTGTAGCATAAAGAATGCTGTGGTGAAATGGGTTTGAAATGTCTGTCCTGGGTCTTTGATGAAGGTTTTGGTCCGAAGTACAATGTTCATAGGTAGAACTATATACTCAATCTGAAAAGTGATTGGACCCTGAGGCCTTTAATCTATGCGTTGATTAATGGGTGTGAATGGAAGGGGTGAGAAACTTGTAAAGGAACATGGTCATTGGGAACATGTCTTGGAAGGTGTTTATTGTATTTGGTTGCTTCCTGTGTTGATGTTTACTGTCTGCCAATAATTTGGACAATTGTGCTCATTCATGCCCCTTTCATACTCTTGTGACCATGGACCTGTTTTCCTTGTTGCTAGGCATCTTGTAACAGTGATGAAAATGATTGACATGAATATGACTCATTAGTGATACTGAACTCTCTGGTCCAGAGGAACCATGGCTTAATTCTTTAAGTTTTTTTTTTCTAGAAATTTCATGCTAACAGTAGACCCAAAGTTACCAAAAAGTTGTATCTGGAATATTCAGACAGTGTATCTGTTGTTTTAGAATTAAAGAACTTTGCAGCTTCCCACACTGATCCTCCCTCTGCCTTCAGTACTGTATTTTAATAGATTGCAATATCATATGAAGAAGCAGAAAATGAGGGGAAAATGGAATGGAGGTGAAAATGTGTTAGAATCATTAAATTATACACTTAAAGAAATCAATTGACTTTTTAGTATACAAAGGAAACTTCAAAAGAGCACTGAAAGGCTTGGCCAACTGTGCAGCTGCTCATGGGAGTTGGTATTTGTCATATCTCCTGTGATGTATCTATTAATAGTAGTGGTTTTATTACAGATGAATAAGACACCAATATATGCATGAAGGGATAACACTGAGTTGCCCCAGGAGAAAGAAATCAGGTAAAATTCATTGGATCTATTGATGAGGAGATTTTTTTTTCTCATAGCTGAGTTGGCAGAAAATTGGACAGATTGGGTTGTACCCCAGTAAGTGTAACACACAGTAGAATGTGGGGGGTTGTGTGGCTATAGGACATATTCACATCATTTCACCTATTATTGAGTATCAATGCTGATGAAAGAAGTTATCCTTCACTTATGCCATGCATGGAAGTGGGTCTATGAAGGGGCAGAGAGGAGGAAATGCTGTTCAGTAATGTTTGGGTAGGTTGTGGAGTCAGTAAAATATTCCTGTGATGGGACTTTATTTTTTCCCAATCTTGACAATCAACGGATACCTGATCAGAGAGAGCAATTGAAGATCTGTCTCTATTCACTTGGTTATTAGGTAAGTCTATAGGATATTTTCTTGGGTAATGATTGATGTGGGAGGGCCCACCACTGTGGCTAAGCTCAACAGTAGTCATTTTAATTGGGAGCCTTTTAGACTGTACTAAAATAATAAAAGCTGATCAAGCCATAGAAAATTGGTAGTTTGAATAAGAAAGTTCTCTATAGACACATATATATGAATACTTAGTCACTGGGAAGTGGCAGTGAGTTTAAAGATTAGAAGGAATAAGAGAATGTGTGTCTTTATTGGAGGAAGTGGGTGTGTCAACAAGGATGGGTTTGAGTTTTCAAGAAGCCAAAGCAATGGCAGAATCTCTCTCTTTGCTTAAGGATCAATAGTTCTCTATTGCTCCAGTGTTGGGGTCCCTCCCTTGGTGAATGACCAAATTTCTGAATATGTAAGCAAGCCTCTAGTTAAATGTTTTGTTTTCTAATAGTTGCCTTATCCATGGTATCTCTTCACATCAATAAAAGAGTGACTAAGACAGTGGCAAGCCAATAAGCAGTTTTTTGCTGTTACTGATACAACTTCCTGTTTTGTCTTCCTCGGTGATAGACTATAACCCTTCTATTTCCAAGTAATTTTTGATTGTAGTATTCTACATAGTGAGAAAGAAGCAAACTAGAACATTTACATCTCAGGTAGGTACACGAGTATATCTTACCTTTAAATAAAATAAAATGTCTACACATTATTATTTGTGGTTTTAAGATAAGTGGCATTGGCACTGTTAGACATTTTTCTGATGAATGTCTTACTATGTTTATTGTTGTAAGGATCCACCATGTCCAAAGAGCAAATTCCATAGCAAAGGTTTTATTCAGCTTATACTTCCACATTGTTGTTAATTATCAAAGAAGTTGGGACAGAAACTGAAACAACAAAGGATCCTGGAGCCAGGAGCTTATTCAGAGGCTATGGTGTGGTGATGCTTATTGTCTTGCTCCTCTAGTCTTGCTTAGCTTGCTTTCTTAAAGAAACCAGGACTACTAATACAAGGATGTCAACACCCACAATGGAGTGGGTGCTCTCCCACCAATTATGAAATTTCCTAACAGCTGGATCTTGTGGGGGCATCTTCTCAACTGAGGCTCCTCCTCTTTGAAGAACCTAGATCTTGTCAATTGTTATGAAACCAGTGTGGCATTCTAAATGTATTATGTCTATGAGGAGGTGTGGCCTTGTAGGAATAGTTCGGGCCTTGCTGGAGGAAGCATATCATTTTGGGGCTTTAAAGCTCTACCAGTGTGGAAGAGACCCTCCCTGCATACAGAATACATAGTTTTTCCTGGAAGCATTTGGATGAAGATGCATAATTCTAAACTTCCTCTCCACCACCATGTCTGCCTAGACAGTAACATATTTTCTGCCTTGATGATCGTGGAGTAAATCTCTGAACGTGTAATGAAATGTAGAAAAGCCCTAATGAAATGTTGTCTCTTATGAGTGGCCTTTGACATGGTGTCTTTTCACAGCAACTAATCCCTAAGAGAATCAGTTACTGCAGAAACTATCCCAGATATTAAAATTAATCAACAATAGAGATTATTATCAAATGCTGAAGCATACAAACTTATTCTAGAGAGGAAAATTGTAATGACTGAGTCCATGGCATTCCTGCCTCAAAAAAGAAAAAAAAAAAACCTCTCAGAGTATAGATGGAACCCAGGCAGACCTCCATGAAGTACACGGGCTCCTCAGGAAGTGACCCACAAAGTGGGCAAACTCATAACATTTGAAACCCATGTCAACTGGCGTAGAAAAGAGGTAAGCATATATGCATTGGTTACACCTTCAGTGTTTTCTGAGAATGAGGTCACATATAAGTAAAAGACTAGAATTTCCAGGCTATAGACAGGCTGAAGTTATACATAGGTATGTAGGGGGTCATGTGTTTAGAGGAGAGCTAGGTGGAACAGGCCACTGTGGGGCTTTTTATGGTTATCTGGGGATCTCATTGGAGACCTGCAAAAGATCACAGGATTCATCACAGGGAAAGAGTGCTCACGGAAGGAACTCAGGATCCATTCCAACCCAAAATTATCTCACAGCATATTCATTTTCTGTTTTACTTTACTTTTGGAACTGATTACACAAAATCAAGGTTTCTGTGATGATTTAGGGAGTCTCATAAATATAAACATTCACTAGTCTAGATTGCCTGTGTAAAAATGGACACACACACACACTCACAAACACACACACACACACACACACACACACACACACACACACACACACACACACACAAACACACCCATCTGTAATGACAGGCTGGCTATTTGTTAAGAAAACAAAGAAGCCAATGTGGATATGGCCCATGTTTGACTATTTCCTTAAAATTTCTCTTCTTTCTGTGTCTCCAGCTTAACTTTTTGAGAACTCCAACTTAGAATTCATTTGTCTCTCAGTGTCCTCTACTCTTTGTGTGTCCCTTATTACTTTTAATGGTCACCATCAATTAGAACTTTCTTATCTTCAATCTGGTCTGTTTTATGCATGTGAATTTTGGATTTCTTAAAAAAGATATCTTTGTGGGATTAGAGAGATGAATCAATGATAGCAAGCACTTTTGCACCACAAGAAAAATGGATTTGGTTTCTTGATTTCATATTCAATGGCAAATAATCACCTTTAATGGCAGCTCCAGAGGACCTGACAACGCATGTCTCTGTGTTCACCTGTACTCAAAATCACATGCCATATCCCCACCCACATAAGTAAAGATAATAAATCTTAAAATGTGAGACAGGTTTCTTTAAGTGTCATTATTCAAAGAAAACCTGATTTTCTCTGATTTCTGAGTCTATTTCAATCAGTTTTCTGGGTTTCACCTTGTGCAACAAGGCCACATTTCTTTTAAATGTCCCACTTTCCCAAAATTTTTGTTTCTCCTTCAGTCTTCACATCAGAGGTTCTACCTATGTCCTGTCCTTCTCCCCTACTTCCTAAACATCCATCTTTTTCTGCCATCCCTGCTCCTCCAAGTTCCATCTCCATTTCCTTATTCTTCATGCAGACCAGAGAAGCTGTTCATTTTAGCATGTATGATTTTAGGTGTATGTACTGTTCACCGCCTGAAATGAAACTTTCATCTTTATTTGATCTTCCTTCCACTGTAGGCCATCTCTTCCAGCAAATTGTTCACTCACAGCATGTCATGTCACACATTTACATTTTTAGAACAAAATACATTTTATTGGCAAAGATACTGGGATTGTCAAAGACCCTTATATAGCTAACACAGGAAAAAAAAACTTTTTTTTTCTTCCAGCCCTATATGTTTACATTTCTGTACTTTATGATTTTTCAACTTCAAGAATCTTTGGCACCATAGTATAGACATAGATATGGATGTCACCATGAAACTTGATAAAGAACACGGAAGGATTGTCTAGAACTTGGTAAACAACCTTTCCGAACTTTTTAGAACCATCTTTTCTGGTGTACTGCACCCAGTTACCTATCAACACATCACTGTCACCTCCTGATCTCTCCTCAGCTGGAGGAGTGTCTGGAATCATGTGGAGGTTACCTTCCTTGTAGTCATCCAGGAGCTGATAAGCATAGAGAGCTGGATCCTTCTTGTAGGTAATGTAAAACAAATCCTTCATGATTGGCACCTGGGCTAGCACCACCCCCCTCCAGTTGACCTCAGAGCCATCTTTCCTCTCAAATTTTTGTTGTACCGCTCTGCCAACCAGGGCTCTGGCAAGGTGGGCATCCCTCACCTGAGGAAATACTACTATGGGAGGCAAAACCTTAAGGTTTAAAATCCTGTCATCACTGTAGAGCTCCTGTCCATAGATGCTGTCAATTCCATCATACTTCACCAAGTAAAGAGAAGGGTTTGTTGGCAGTTGACCTAGAACTATGGCCTTCCATTGGGTGACAGGCTCATTACCTTCCTTCCAACAATGAGAAATTCTGCAGCCGACAATATTCCTCAGGGTGTTGGAAGAAGACTTCCTCCTCCTCTTCTTCATGAGGGAGAACATGCTAAGCCTCTTCAAAGGTATTTTCTTCTACATGGCTGTAGCCTTGCTGTGGTATACCATACCAAACCCAGGCAGATGTCTTGTGGCTATCATTCTGTGTTCAAATATACTTGCCCATTGCCTTGGATTGAAGATATTGCCTGTTTAAACCAGACACAATGCTGTTGCTACTGTCATATATATGAGTTACTAAAAGGCAATGGGTGTAGGGTTGGAGAGAATGCTGGATCAAGGCTCTTCTCTAATGGAAATTTTGAGCAGGTCAAGAAGGCTATGCTAAACATGTTTGGGCTTCTAAACTTAATTTGATCGAAATAAGTAGATCATAATCTAGCTATGGTGGCACATTCTTTTAATCCCAGCTTTTAGAAGGCAGGGTCAGGCAGATTTCTGACTTAGAGACCAGCCTGGTCTACAAAGTGAGTTCCAGGGCAGCCAGTGGTAGACAAAGGAAAAATGTCTGCAAATCAGCTACAACATTAACAACTAAAACAAAAAACCAACAAAAACAAAACAAAACAAACAAAAAACAAAAAAGAAAAACAAACAAAACAAAACAAAACAAACAATCAAATCAGAAGTTAATAGGAGATGGTAGTAACCCAAGTCTTTAATCCTAGTACTCAAGAGGCAGAGGGAGGCAAAACTTAGTGAGATAAAGGCTAGTCTATTCTACAAAGTGATTTTCCTAACAGTCAAAGCTACACACAAACACACTCAAAGTAAAATTAAACACCCATCCAAAGAAAAAACAAACAAACAAAACAACAACAACAACAACAACAAACAAACAAATAAATAAGGGAAACAAGGAAATTATCAAAGGGAAATTAACAAGTAATTCTCCACAGCTCAGAATAACATACTCAGATGAATATGTCTTCAGCCCTGAGCTAATTTGCCTCTTCTGAGGAACATTTCCTTGCATGTCTATGTCAATGTGGAAGTTGGTATGCCTTTTACCCAAAATGATCAAGGAGAGAACAGAATAAAGAAAATGAGCCAGAGTTGTTACCTACCCTCTCTTGTACCTGCAAGCTGTCAAATAGGTGGCAATATTCACAAATATCCCAGGGACACAGCACAACACTGGCCTTCTGTATTGTGTTACCTGACCCAGACTCAGGATTATTTGGTGATTATATGCCACTGCAACTCCGGCCTCAACAAGTCCAGGCAATATCAGCCATTTTTTTATTAAGATTTCTTTTATTATTGTATCTAAATACACTGTAGCTGTCCTCAGACATTCCAGAAGAGGGTGTCAGATCTCATTAGTATGGTTGTGAGCCACCATGTGGTTGCTGGGATTTGAACTCATGACCTCTGGAAGAGCAGTCAGTGCTCCTAACTGCTGAGCCATCGCTCCAGGCCCAATATCAGCCATTTAGAAGTAACATTTTCTAAAATACATACGGACAAAGAAGAGCTTTGGCATTTTGATGGAATTTTGAAGGAGATATCGTTAGCAAGGATAATAAATTCAGGAGATCAACTAAACTGGATCAGCCATGCCCCTGGCCCCAAACATGGGAGAATTTAGAATGTACAGTTACTCAGTGTGGGAGGGAAAACTTACAGCTTTCTATAGCTATGATGGTCCCAGTTACTTCATAAATGTACTTACCCAAAGAAAATGTCTTAGTCGTCAAGATTCTGTCTTTTGATACAGACCAGGGCACAAAAGCTTGAGGAACAAGTTGGGGTTCAGGAGCTGGCCTGCCTTTCACACACCACTGGGAAAATAGTGGACACACCTTCTAGGGATTCTAGTGTCTCTAAGTGGAATAGATGTGCAATCTATGACCAGTGCTCTGTGACATCACCTAGTTCAGCTTGCATCATAGACCCCACTCATGCTGGTTCCTTCCCTAATTACACTCAGAAACATTAACCATCTAGGCTTTACCTTTTCATATGGCCTCCTTGAAATCCAAAATGAAATCCCTGCAGAAATGTCCTGATGACCTGAGTCACATTCTGCCCAAGTAAATCACTCTTGTATTGTTTTTATTTTTTTGGTGGTTGGGTTTCTGTTTATTTGTTTGTTGATTGCTTTGTTTTGCTTTTGTTATTATTTTCCTCCTGTGAAAGCCTTCAGTTTCTGATTCACCAACATCCTTGGTGGTTATTTTCCCTGTTCCAAACTTTCCCTGGTTATCTTTCAACTGTTCTTAGTGTCAGAAATGGTGCCAGACTCTTTGAGGCAGCACACTGGATAGCACATCAAAATTCTGTTTATGAAAACCAAAGTTAGAGCAATTACTATTTTATTCAAACAAAGCAGAAATTTTACAGTGTTAAGTACCTTGTATTGAAGCCAGTTGCAACCTTGAATCATGGATTCTTTGTAAAATGAGAAGACAATCTAGCTCTTGGTCCTGCCTTCAAAGTTGTGATAAAGTTAAACAAACCCAATATCAACCAGTCATGTTTTAAAGGCCTTTAAATTTTTTCAGTATTTCTGGTTACAAGTAATTTCATAGATTAAATGCAGTAAAACAGGGTGAAATATATTTGATAATTTTACTTTTGAAATATGGGTAGACAAAATATTGAACGCTGGTAAGTATGGAATTTACTTACAAATTAGCGGGCACTTTAATTTTTCATGCCATATAGATCTTCAGTTCTTCCAGAAACATCAATTTCTGGCCCTTCCACGGTCACCACCACACTTTGCATATCCTTTTCATAGATGATGACACTACCCATAGTGGGCTAGACCCTTCAACAACAGCCATCCAAGAAAGATCCTTCCTTAAAGGTGTGGCAACTGGCCAATGTGATGGAGGCAGTTCTTTATCTGAGGTTCTATATTCCCAGGTTGAGTTAACTAAAAAAAAAAAAATGCAAGAAGGACCATTTCACATCCATATCATAAATGTTGATTGCCTTACTGTGTGCAATAAACATGCGATGGATTAGTACTAGATGTCAACCACTGGATGGATGGCTTAAAACATGAGAGAGAGTGAGAGTGACAGAGAGAGAGAGAGAGAGAAAGAAAGAGTGAGAGAGAGTTTTTGATATGCCAAAGGGTGTTTGATATTTCAAGCCCAGTGCCAAATCACTTTTAATGAAAACACAAATCCTAATTCTTTCTAAACGTCCCACCACCTGGAAAACTAACTCCTTTGAATATTTGATCTTCTGTGAGCCAGAATTATTCAAACTAATAAAGTATGTAAAAGAAATTGTAATCAAGTAATAATTTTCCATGCCACTTCTTGGAATATTTTATATCATTACTTTTCTTTTCTTAGAGGTTAGGGTTATTTGCATAACAAGAGACTAATCAGTCATCATTGTCACATCAGCCAAAGGCATCCTAACCCTGCCACATTTCTACTTGATTAATCACTTTGGCATTACTTATTTGTATGGAAACATATCCTTTCATCCTGATTTAGGAAAAAGTGTGGGAACTGTCGATTTGCAATTAATTTTTTTCATAATGGGACAAAACAGAAGCCTACAGGATTCACTGTATTTCTCCTGGAAGCTGAAGATTTCTGTTCCATTCAATAAAATGTTATAAATATTATTTTAACACAAACCTAAATTCGTGAAAAAGTTTTGTTTTCATATTTTAATTATTTACAGGTCGTTCTGTGCCATATAAAGGAAGGTAGAGAAGGAAAGGTGTTTTGGAGTCACTGACACACACATTTAACTGAGGTCTCTTTGCATAGTAACAAGATATACCCATCCACTATATCTGGGGAGTTTGCTTCAGGAACTCTAATGATATAAAGTCCTCAGGACTCTAGGCTAAGATAACAAAACACTGCATATAAGCTATGCAAGATAAGCTCTTGTATATTTTAATTATATTAATGTGTTTCTGCACACAGATCTGTACAGGTAAGTTCAGAGGCTAGGGAAGGGCATAGTATGATTTGCTCCTTCACTCCCTAATTTATCTGCTTTTGATAGGGTTTCCTGCTGAGCTAATAGTGAGGCTGGCTTTCAGGAAGTCATATTCATCTTCCTGTCTCTGCCCCTCTAAAAATCCTAAGCACTGGTGTTGTAAGTAAATGAACACACACATGAATTTGCCCCTGGGCCATCACCTCTGATCCTTCTTTATTTTAAATAATCTCTGGATTACTTTTGCCCTTAATGTAATGAAACTGCTATACAAGGGTTTGTTATTTAGGAGATGGAAATATAAGTCGTCTGTATAGGTTCAGTACAGATATTGTATATTAAAAACTACATTCATTAATAACTTGAGAAATTCATACAATATATTTTGATGGAATTTACTTTCCAGTTCTCTTAATAACTCCTCCCGAACCAAAACCAGATCCATTTCCACCTAAATCCTCCTTCCAAATTCATGTCTCCTTTTCTCCCTTTTGATAAGACCCATTCAAATCAATTGTGTTGCCCATAAAATCTTGGATATGGGGCTACCAGTAGTGCCTGGCCAACCTATAACCTTCAAAGGGCATACCTTTGATGAAAACTGACTCTCCATCTTTCATTAACTGTCCATACCTTCTCAAATGGGGATGATGGATAGTGAGAACCTACAACTCATTGATGGTGTACAAGTGTATCTATATTATAGATGTCTCATTTTACATCCAAGTCAACACATAGTGGTTTTTGCAATAAACAGCTGGCATTATTTCACATTAGGCAATATGCCTTGATGTAGATGGTGGGACTAAATACCACACTGAAACTGGAGATGGCTAGAAATCATCACAGTTGTTTGTAGTATAGGTGAAATTTACACTTTTGACCTAAACTTCTGGGTCCACCCTATGGCTTTAAGATGGATGGATAGGGGATCAAGACCCTTAACTTGCATTGCATTTTCCTTCTTCTTGAACTCATATTAAAAAAAAAAAAAAAAAAAAAAGCTCATGGTGGTGATGATTCTGTTGGCCTGGACGTTCTGCTTTTGTAACTGCTAGACAGAGATACCCTTAAAGAGACAGATAGATCCTATCACATTTTGTAACATAAAGAATTCTGTGGTGAAATGGGTTTGCAATGTCAGTCGTGGGTCTTTGATGAAGATTTTGTTCCGAAGTACAATGTTCAAAGGTAGAACAATATATACAATCTGAAAAGTGATTGGACCCTGAGGGCTTTAATCAATGAGTTAATTGATTGATGGGTGTGCATGGAAGGGGTGAGGCACTTGTAAAGGAACATGGTCATTGGGAACATGTCTTGGAAGGTATTTATTGTCTTTGGTCGCTTCCTGTGTTGATGCTTACTGGCTCCTAATAAGTTGGACAACTGTGCTCCTTGATGCCTCTTTCATACTCTTGTGACCATGGACCTGTTTTCCTTGCTGCTAAGGCACATTGTAACAGTGATGAAAATGATTTACATGAATGTTTTTCACTAGTGATACTGACTTGTCTGGTCCAGAGTAACAATGGTTTAATTCTTTAAGGTTTTTTCTGGAAGAATCATGCTAACATTAGACACAAAGTTACCAAGCAGTTGTACCTGGAAGATTCTGGCAGTGTATCTGTTGTCTGAGAAATAAAGAAATTTGCTGCTTCACACACTGGTCCTTTCACTGTATTCACTACTATATTTTAATAGATTGCAATATCATATGAAGTAGCAGAAAATGATGGGAAAATGGAACGGAGGTGAAAATGTGTTAAAATCATTAAAGTACACACTTAAAAATAAAGGAATCAATGGATTTTTTAGTATAGAAAGGATACTTCAAAAAAGCTGCTGAAAAGGCTTGGCCAACTCATGGGAGATGGTATTTGTCATACCTCCTGTGATGTAGCTGTTAATAGTAGTGGGTTTATTACAGATGAATCAGACACTAATATAAGCATTAAGGGATAACTCTCAGTTGCCTCAGGAGAAAGAAATCAGGTAAAATTCATTAGATTTCTTGATGAGGATTTTTTTTTTTGTCATAGCTTTGGTGGCAGGATATTGGACAGATTAGCAAGTCCCCCAATAAGTGTAACACACAGTAGAATGTGGGGGTTGTGAGGCTATAGGAATTATTCAGTTCATGGCACATATTATTGAGTATCCTTGCTGATGGAGGTAGTCACCCTTCACTTATGCCATACATGGAAAGTGTCTATGCAGGGGCAGAATGCAATAGATGGTGTTGAGTAATGTTTGTGTAGGTTATGGAGTAAGTTAAACATTACTGTGATGGAACATTATTTTTTTTCCCAATCTTGACAATCTACAGTTACCTGAGAAGAGAGAACAATTGAACATCTGTCTCCAATCACTTAGTCATTAGGTAATTCTATGGGTTATTTTCTAGTCTAATGATTGATGTGGGAGGGCCCATCACTGTGGCTAAGCTCATAAGTAGTCCTTAATAAATGGGAGCCCTTTAGGTTATATTTAAAAAAAATAGCTGATCGAGCCATGGGAAAAGTGGTGGTTTGAATAATAAATCCCCTATAGACACATATATATGAATATTTCATTACCAGGAAGTGGCAGTGAGTTTAAAGATTAGAAGGAATACGAGAAGGTGTGGCTTCATTGGAGGATAGGTGTGTCAACAAGGATGAGTTTGAGTTTTCAAGAAGCCAATACAATGGCGGAATCTCTCTCTTTGCCTAAGGATCAATAGTTCTCTATTGCTCCAGTGATGGGGTACCTCCTGTGATGATTGACCAATCTTCTGAAAATGTAACAAAGCCTCCTATTAAATGCTTTGTTTTCTAATAGTTGCCATAACGATGGTCAGGTGATTATGTTAGCCTCTATCAGCAGACTTCGGAGACTAGTTTTCTCCTGAGTTTGAGTGTTCAGAGTACTCTCTGCAGGCAAGATCTCCTCTTGCAGAGAAGGGTCCCAGATATCTGGTGTTCGAACCTTCCTCCTGGCAGATGTTGTAATCCACTCACTAGAGGTACTAAGATCCCATGGAGAGTCCTGTGGGGACCTTTGGGGTGTCCACAGACTCTGCCCCCAAGGTGCCCGGTGCTGTAATGGATTGGAAGGGACTTGTGACCCTGGTCAGGCCGGTTTATCTGCTTCCCTAATGAATGCAGTCTCAGGTCCTGCATGATAGGATTGGAGCAGAAGTGGTTTTCCATTCACAAAGGTCTTAAGATCTCGTGGATGTTTCTGTGAGGACCTTGGGGCTGTCCTCAGACTCCGTCCAACAAGTTGGCCAGGTGCTGGCACAGACCAGAGGGACTTGTGACCATTGTCAGGCCAGTTTTTCTGCTTCCCTAATTAATGCAGTCTCAGAACCAGTGAGATTGGATTGGAGCAGGGGTTGTGTTCCGTTCACCAGAGGTCTTATGATCCCATTTAGGGTCTTTTGGGGACCTTAAGCGTGTCTGCAGACTCAGAGCACAATATACCCTGGTGCTGACTTGTCACTCTCTCTCTTATGGTACACTTTCTCTGACTCCTTAAACAGATGTTGTAAAGATAAATTTTTCGGACTCTCTAGACGCTGTAACCCTTTCCTAATGTCAGAAGGATACTGCCCAATGGAAGCCATGACACCTGTCACATGCTGGCACGCCGAAGTAGGGTCAAAGGTAGTGTAACACCTCTATACCTTTCAGAGGTATTCTAAAAACACTGCTGGGGGCTCCTTTTTCTCTTGTAGGATCTCTCTTACCTTGGCCAAATTGGTGGGGCACCTGCCAGCTCCTTTCAGTTCTGTTATCAGAGCCCAGCTGAAAATTGTCAATTGCTCCATATGGTCAGTCCTGTCAGGACATGTCAGAGGGAAGGCTGCATCCATTTCATTCAGAAGTTTTATTGGTAGTCAATTGGCCCCCAGCATGATCTTTCTTTCCTCTCAGAATCCTCTCCTTCTCCTCTGTGGTGAAAGAATCAGTAGCTGCTGACAGTCATCCCAAGTAGGCTGAAGAGAGAATATGAGAGATTCCATTAGATTAGCAGGCTAGAGGGGTTTTCAAAGAAGGGAGGTGTGATTAGCCTTCCAGTTATAGAGTTCAGAGGAGGAAAAGGGCCATTACTGAAGGGTCAGCAGTTGTCTGGGGCCTGCTGGAGGAGGGTCATAAGTACATAAAGGCAGTGCAATGGTTGAATCTGGTCACTCTGGGCTTCGAGCTCGCTGGCCTTGGGCTTTAGCAACTGGTCCCTCCCCAAATATCTAGTGGCACCCTGTTGAGAGTTCTTGGAGGGGACCAGTTGGGAATATGGGGGTGGGGTGCTATGCCATTTTGGAGGTTCTTCTAACTCTGGATAGATCTTGGGAGAAACCGAGGGCTGCAGTTCAACCTGTGCCAGTTTTAACTTTTTTTTTCACCTCTGGGTGGCAGAGGGCCAGGACTGGGGACCCTGGATTATTCTTTTTAACCCAAGGCTTTAAACAGGATGGGAGAGGGGGATCCGGTGCTAAATTTTTCTAGATGAGAATGTATGGCACGTAATCTGGCTGAGACCCTGGTCCCCTCTGTAAAACAACTTTAAGAGCTGAAAACAGAACCAAACAAAGAGTGCCCTCTAGTGGCCAACTATCATCAAAGCTGGCCATTTTGTAGATCAGAAAGTTCTCTAAAATCGATTTCAGACATCCACAGAGAGAATGTGAGTGTTAGTCTTAATTTCAGTCGAGTGATCAAGGGTCAGTCCAAGGGGCATGATAATAGTCGGTCCCATCATCAGAGTCACATACAGGGAAAAAAAAACATATACACAAAAAAGATTACAATAACCAAGACCAGGCCCCAATAAGATGGCCAAGAAAGCAGACACTCACTTGGCACCCAGTAACAGAAACAGACAGCCGAGTGAGCACACTCTCACTTGGCACACTGATAGGAGATCTCCAGGTATCCCTAGAACTCCCTCAGAACTCCAGGGATGTCCCAAAGGGTGGCAGCTGGTTTCTCCTGACATGTCTGTCAGTAACCCTTTTCCATCTGAAAAAGGGAGTTCGTTGCTCTCACGAGCATTTACAACTGCAAACGGAGAATAGTGAATTCAAACAGAGCTGGCACAAATAAATAGAGACAAAGATAGAGGAAAGTTATAGAAAAAGATAGAGACAAAGATACAGACAAAGATAGAATCCTACCTCCAAGCAGGGTCTCTGAGAATTGGGGTAGGCCACAAATCATGGTGGAGAAGCCCCCAAATGTAAGACCTCAGAAGCTGGGCCTCCTCTCAAGTCCCGGGATGAGCTGGCCAGCACCCCAATGACCCAAGAGAAAACCACAACTGATGCAAACTGCAAGAGGTTTTACTATTAGCTGGCTGAGGACAAAGTCACTCTGCCTAGCAGGGCAGGGGAGTTTGACACCGAGCTGTGACAGTAAGGGGCTTTTAGCAGCTAGCTGGGGAATTGGGAGGAGTTGGGAGGAGAGTTGGGTGGAGTTGGGAAATGTGGGCAAGGGAGTTCTTCTCTTCCTGATGTTCTTGGTGAAATTTACAAGGCAGGAGTGGGGCGTGAGTCCTTTCTAAATTTTTATCTCCTTGTCCTTGGCACAGGAAGGCAGGCATCTCTGGTTGAAAAGTATAGAAACAAAAAGCCTTTTTGCTGGCTATAGAGAACAAAGAGCTTCTTCCTAGCTGTATTTTCAGAGATCAGGGAAAACAAGCTTGGAAACGTCTAGGGGATTTACCTTCCTGCGAGATACACTTTAAGTTGGAGTCTCACCATAGGACATTTTTTCTACCACACAAAAAACTTTACACAGAAAATTATTTTAATTATTTTTAATGAATATATAATATTTGATTTGAACCATATGTCATATCCATATAAAATACATGGTAGAATTCCAAAAAAAACTTGTAATATTTACTTTAAACAATTCATACATTTACACCTCACAGCACTTCTTCATAACTGTACTACCATTGCTGAGATCCTTCTTCTTCCCAAATGGTCCTTCTATTATTTTTATAATGGTTCTCCTTTTCTTTGTGTGTATATCTGGGAACATCTCATTCAGGTGGTTGTATTGTACTAGTTGCTATGTTTTTGTGATCACAAGGTCTAAAGGACCACAATCTGGTCTTGAACTACACATATAAGAGAATCTGACCCTGAATTACTCTTTTTCCTGAATCTACTTCTCCAGTCAAGGGATCACAAACACCACTTTTGAAGTACTCTATTGAAATGGGAAAAAATTGAAAATATTACACCGTATCTTCATCTGTTTCTACCTGAGGTGATATATTCTCATCTTTGTCAAATGCTGGGCTCTGTACTATATGGACAACAGAAAATGGAAACATAATATGCTATATTAGTAAAAGGGATTAAAGTATTAATGATTTGAATTTCTCAGGAAATACTGCCCAGGTGAATTTTTGAAACAGCTTTTAGAAATGACATAATTACGTACATGAAATCCAGTATAGGCATAGATAAGAAGTAAGGTTTCCAAATTATAGGGCTAGTGAATATTTTTACCAATGTTATAGAAAAAAAATCCCTAACTTAAAGAAAGATATGCTCATGAATAAACAAGGAGACTACAGAACGCCAAATTATTTGGACCGGAAAAAAATAATTTCTGCCATCATATAATAGTCAAAACACCAAATGCACAAAACAAAGAAAGAATATTAAAAGCAGTAAGGGAAAATGGTCAAGTAATATATAAAGCAAGATCTATCAGGATTACACATAACTTCTCCCCTGAGACTATGAAAGGAGAAAATCTAGGGCTGAAGTCATACAGAATGTAAGAGAGCAGAAATGCCAGCCAAGACATGAAGCAAAACTCTTTTAACATAGCTTGGGAAAACAAGGTATTCTGTGACAAAACAATATTTACACAATATCTTCCAATGCATCCAGCACATCAAACGATAATAAAGGGACAATTTCAATATAAAGAGGGAAATTACACTCGAGAAAAAAGAAGAAATTAAAGGTGAAGGAAACCTAAAAGAAGATAGCTACATGAACAAAATTCCAACTCTAATAACAAAAATAACAGGAAGCAACAAGGACTTTTCTTAGGATCTCTTAATATCAGTGGACTCAGTTCACCAGTAAAAAGGCATAGAATAAAAAAATGGATGTGTAAGCAATATTCAGCATACCAAAAACAAACACCAAGGACAAAGTCAGAAATTACCTCAGACTAAAAGGCTGGAAAAGAACTTTCCAAGCAAATGATCCGAAGAAATAAGGTGGAGCAGCCATTCTAATATCAAATAAAACTGACTTTCAACCAAAAGTTATTAAAATAGGCAAGGCGGGAAACGTCATATTCATTAAAGTTAATATTTACCAAGATGGACTCCCAAATCTAAACATATATACTCCAAATGCAATGACATCCACATTCATAAAAGAAACTTTAGTAAAGCTCAAAACTCACATTGTACCACACACAATAATATTGGAAGACTTCAACAGCCCTCCCTCATTAATGGACAGATCCTGGAAACTAAAACTAAAAAGATACATGGTGAAACTTGCAGAATTTATGAAGCAAATACGTTTAGGTGATATCTATAGAACATTTTATCCTAAAACAAACGAATGTCCCTTCTTCTCAGGACTTCACGATGCCTTCTCCAAAATTGACCATACACTCAGTCACATAACATGCCTCAACAGATATAAAATTATTGAAATAATTTTCTGCTTCCTATCAGATCACCACAGACTAACTTCAACAATAATATAAATAATTGAAAACGCACATACACGTGGAATGTGTACAACAATCTAGTCAGTGACAAAACAGTCAAGGAAGAAATATAGAACTAAATTAAAGACTTTTCAGAGTTTAATGAAAATGTAGCTACAACATACTGCAAGTTATGGAACACAATGAAAATAGCCCTAAGAGGAACACTCATAGCTCTCTCTGAATGCCTCTAAAAAAAACCGGAGAGAGGATATAGGAGTAGGTTGACATCACACCTTAACACTATAGAACAAAAAGAAGCAAATTCACCCAAAAGGAGTTGAAGTCAGGAAATAATCAAACTCAGTGCTAAAATCAACCAAGTGGAAACAAAGGAACAATACAAAAATAATCAAACAAACTGGGAGCTTTTTCTTTGAAAAAATCAACAAGATAGATAAACCATTAGACAGACTAAATAAAGAACACAAGGACAGCATCCAATTTAGCAAAATCAGAAATGAAAAGGGAGAAATAACACCAGAAATTTAGTAAATTTTAAATATCATCAGATCCTACTATTCAAGGCTGTACTCAACAAAACTTGAAAGTCTGGATAAAATGGACACTTATCTAGACAGATATCAGGTACCAAATTCAAATCAGGATCAGAGAAACCCTGCAATTACTTCTACCACTGTGAGGAGCCGCCCTCACGGTCACCAATACAAGATGGTGCTGACAACACCATTGTCAACATTGCTCATGGTGAGTACGCGAGTAGGCGTCAGGGTATCGTTCCATTACCTGAGCCCTGCCACTCCAATGGCGTCATCAGGCTGATGGTGGGCAGACAATTCCGGTGATTCACGTCTCCAACCGTATTTCTAACCAAACTTTGCAACCTATATAAGGGAGGGGTTTTCTGCTCTCTGGGTCTCCTGTCTTGAAGCTGTTCATCTATCTCTGGAGATGTATTAAAGCTTTTCTGCAGAAAGATCTGAGTGTCCTGCATGTGTTCTTGCTGGCGAGATGGTAGCGCAGGTCATCCGGTGCCATAAAGCCAGGATCAACATCGCTGGCATTGAGGAGAACCCCTGGATATGGGGTGGATTCAGAACTGCAGGGAAAAGGTAAGTTTGGAGAGGTATGTCTCATCGTGACCCTCTTATCCCTATTGATTTCGGTCTTAATCTAGATGCACCCTAGGAAGGGGCAGTAGAAGCTCTAGTCTTGGTTGCCCTGGCCCTCATTCTGTTTCTTATTCTGTCCATCGAGGCTGGTGCTGAAATTTGAGGTCCATCGAGGCTGGTGCTGAAAAATGAGGTGTTGTCAGTCCGATGTAGATAAGTGGCAGCACTGAGGTATCTTCTAAGCCTTCCGTAGACAAGGGAACAGAGCACTGTGTTTACTTTCGCTTTGCTTAAGGAGTACTATAAATGGGGTGTAGATCGGAGCAGGGACTCACTCTATCATGGCCTCCTCACAGTCAGTGATCACTGCATTACAGGCAGGTTGCCTCCAGTACACTGCAGAACTTTGTTAAGGAAGTGGATCGCATTTCTCCCTGGTATTCTTGTTCGGGGTCTCTAACTGTAGCCTTATGTAGTAAGCTAGGAAGTGACCTTGACCTTAAGCATGAAGAGGGAGACTTACGCCTGGGCACCAAGGCATTTGCAAGCTGATATAAAACTGTCTAGAGGATGAAACCTGCCAAACAGCCAATGTGGAGGGACAGGGAATACTAGAAGAGGTTCAGGACAGTATGTCAGAAACCTAAAAGAATGAGAGAATGGGAGCTCGAAAAAAGAAAGACATGTCTAAGAAAAAGGGCCCTCCCAGGGATTCAGAAGGAAGGGGAGAGAGAAAAGAGGGCAGTAAAACTGATCCTCTACTAAGAAAAAGCCACACATGTAATTCAACTTTGCCTTGAAGCTTGGAGTGCTTGGGGACAAACCAAATTTCTTAGAACAGATAATGGACTGGCCTACACCTCTCAAAATTTTCAACAATTCTGTCTACAGAGGAATGTAACTTATTTAACTGGTTTGCCATACAGGGACAAGACATTGTGGAACGTTCCCACCACACTGTTAAAACTTACCTTATCAAAAAGAAAGGGTGAGTCGATGAGGGCCTGCCCTTAACACTGAGAGTGGACATCTCCATGGTACTCTTTACTCTTAATTTTTTGAATATTGATGAGCAAGGCCACACTGCAGCTGATCATCACTGTTCAGAACCAAACAGATCTAGAGAAATTATCAAATGGAAAGTTGTCTTAACTGGAAAATGTAGAGGCCTGCATCCTATTTTAATAAGATCCAAAGGAGTTATTTGTGTCTTTCCACAGGAAGAAGACAATCCCCTTTGGGTTCCAGAATGCCTCATCTGAAGGATCTCCTCTTCAGAAGATGTGGACAAAAGAGGGAATTCTGGAAACAACGATGGATAATGACCCTTCTACTGGAGATCATGGTTCCTAGTATATCGGGGGAATTGTGTTGGGGTATTATGTCTAGCATTCTGTTCATGCCTGTCATGCACAGTGCACAAGTTTTTCCACATTTCTTTACTACTGATAGGGAGCTGGGACTTGCCTTTTTACCATTAGATGGACAAATTCAGGTTCTGATGGAAAACAGAACTTCTCCCTCAAAGGAAGCCTGTGCTTTGTAATGATCTCTGAATTGAAAGACCAACGCCAGTGTATATCCTTCTAAAATCAATCAGTGGCCTGGTTGAAAGCAGCTGCTTGGGGAACCCACTCTGAAATATTAGCCAATGCCTTGATAATCCAAGGCTGGAGGCCTAGTCATAAATCCAGGAAAGCACTGCCCCAGCAACCCAGAATGGCACCCTTTTGTAAAGGAAGATCCTCGGAGGACTCCATGCTTCCTTGGACTGGGTGCCAGGCCAGAAAAACTTTTTGGGTGGTTGAAGGATTTTTTTTTTCCTTTTCCCCACATGTAAGTGTAGAGATTAATGAAATCCTTGCTGGACATGATTTTAACTTCATGGATTCTGATCGGGCAGATGCTAACCCTTTTGATCAATGGTTACTTTGTGGGGTTAATGAGAGCTGTACCGATCTTTCACCTATGGCCATGATTGAAGGTGGATATAGTGAAAAGGGCCAAATGGGTTTTGAGTGGTAGGGCACTTTGAGTGCTGGTTTGGGGTCATTCGATCACTCCTCCTCTAATACTAAATATAAAGCATTTAAAAGGGTGAATTATACTGTCACCCCGGTTTGTGTTTGGCCCCCTTTCTGTGGGTGGTAAGTAATAAAAGTTTAAATAATAATCAATTAGAGTTAGATTGTTTGCTTAATTAAAGTTTCTATACCCTGTGTTGGGATGCTACTAAGTATCCCTTTGCTTTGGTTACTCATGTGCCTAGATTTGTTCCAGTTCCTGTGGAAGCCTCTAGAATTTAAGCTTTTTTAGAGAAAAGAGAGATTTTGGAATCTCTGCTATTATAGTTGGCTTGGTAGCAATAGCAGCAATAGCTGCCTCTGTCACTGTTTCGGCCCTTGCCTTGTCTGCTACGGTTCAGACAACGCAAACTATAAAATGACCTTTCGGCAAGAGTGACATTGGCCCTGAACAGCCAGACCATGGCCAACTCCCAGATACAGAGAGGCCTCATGTTGGTAAACCAACGGATCGATCTGGTCCAAGAGCAGGTGTATATTCTTTGGCAAATGCCTCAGCTGGGTTGCAAACATAAGCTGCCTAGCGTCTGTATCACCTTACTACAATTTCAGAATTTTACAAGAGCAGCTAACCTGTAAAAGGCTTTGTCTTGTTATTTGTTACAGAATTGGACCATAGAATTTGAACAGACACTCCGGGAGCTGAGGATCACCATCTTATAAGTCGATTCGACATGTCTTGACCTGTCATTGATGGAAGGATTTTCTACCTGGATTTCTGCAGCATTCTCCTACTTCAAGCAATGGGTGGGGGTGGTTTGTTTGGAGTGGCTGTGTACAGTGGAGTACTGCTCCTACTATGGATGATCTGCAAACTTAAATCCCAAACAAGGAGGGACAGGATGGTAGTAACCCAGGCACTTGTTGCTTTGGAGCAGGGTGTTTCCCCCAATATATGAATATCGATGATGCTCAAGCAATAAGGTTGCTCGACATCCAGCTCCACAAAACCCTGAGGCGAGTCTTGCTGCATGGGTTGGAGCGGGTGTGCTTTAACAGCCCAGGAGAGTTTTGGAGCTAAGCACTGCACTGGAATGGCGTTGTGGTGTAATTTGAGCTTCTTTCTGGGAGATATGTCATCTTTCAAGAAGGTTGAGTGTCCTAGTGTCCTTCCCCCAGGAAAAACGACAGGGGAGCTGACCAAGACCACTCTGGGTGACGAGCCTGGGAGGAGGTTTTGTGTAAGGCCCCTATGCTTGCACACTCGGAATTTGACCTCTATCTCCACTCTCCATACTGTGTGGCCTGTTGCTTCTAACATAAAAAAAAAGGGTGAGATGTGAGGAGCCGTCCTCACGGCCACCATTACAAGATGGTGCTCACAACACCATTGTCACTATTGCTCGTGGTGAGTGTGCACAGGCATCGGGGTATCTTTCCATTACCTGAGCCCTGTCTCTCCAATGGCATCATCAGGCTGATGGTGGGCAGACAATTCCGGTGGTGCACGTCTCCAACCATACTTCTAACTGTCTTCACAGCCTATATAAGGGAGGGGTTTTCTGCTCTCTGGGTCTCTTGTCCTGAAGCTGATCATCTATCTCTCGAGATGCCTTAAAGCTTTACTGCAGAAGGATCCAAGTGTCCTGTGGGCATTCTTTCTGGCAAGACTGTAGTGTGGGTCATAACACCCCTAAAGAATTAGAAGCAATCGTTAATAGTCTCCCAACCAAAAATAAGCCCAGGGTCTGATGGGTTTAGTTCAGAATTCTATCAGATATTCATGGAGACCTAATACCAATACTCCTCAAACTATTATGCAAAATTAAAAGAGAAGGAACACTATTTAATATGTTCTATGAAGCAAGATTACAACTATACAAAACCTAATGGAGAAAGGAAACTTTATTCCAATTTCCATTATGAATATCGATGCAAAAATACTAAATAAAATCCTTTCAAAACGCGTCCGAGAATACATCAAAAGGATAAACCATCATGACCTAGTTGGCCTCCTTCTTATGATTCAGGGAGAGTTTAATATCGAAAATCCATCAATTAAATCCATTATAGAAAAAACAAAAACAAAAACAAAAACAAAACAAAAAAACTCAAGTACAAAAACCCCATGATTATTCGATTAGATGCTGAGCAAATAGTTGGATAAATACAATGGCCATTCATAATAAGTCCAGGAAAGACCAGGAATTCAAGGCATACACCTAAAAAAAAATAAAAAAGAAGGAGAAGAAAAGAAAAGAAAAGAAAAGAAAAGAAAAGAAAAGAAAAGAAAAGAAAAGAAAAGAAGGCCCAGGATTTAACTTTAATCTAAATGGTCAGAAACCAGAAGGAATCCCACTAAAATCTGGGACTGGACAAGGCTGCCCACTTTCTCCCTACCTATTTAATAGAGTACTTGAAATACTAGCCAGAGCAATTACACAAAAAAAACAAAACAAAACAAAACAAAACAAAACAACAACAACAACAAAAACAAAACAAAACAAAACAAAACGAAAACAGATGAATACAAATTGGAAAGGAAGAAGTCAAAATTTCTCTATTTCCAGAAGATATGATAGCATGTATCTATGACCCCAAAAATTACAACAGAGAAAACCTAATCCTGATACACATTTTCAGCTTAGGAGCTGAATTTAGAATAAATTTAAACATAACAGTGGAATTTCTCTGCAGAAAAGACACATAGTATGAGAAAGAAATTAGGAAAAAACGTGCTTCATAGTAGTCACAAATAATATAAAATTCCTTGGTGTGACTCTGAGAAAGTGAAATATATGTATGATAAACACTTCAAGATTCTTCAAGAAAGAAATCAAAGAAGATCTCTGAAGATGGTAAAATCTCCCATGCTAATGATTTGGCAGGATTAATATAGTAAAAATGGCTATCTTTCAAAAAGCAATCTGATATGCATTGCAATCACCATCAAAACTCCAACTCATTTCTTCACTGAGTTAGAAAGGGCAATTTGCAAATTCATCTTGAAAAAAAAAAAACTACTATATCCAAAACTATACTCAACAATAGAAGAATGTCTTTTGTAATCACCATGCCTGACCTCAAGCTGTACTACAGAGCAATTATGATAAAAACTTCATGGTACAGGAATAGTGTTAGACAGGTAGATAAATGGAACAGAACTGAAGACAGAGAAATGAACCCAAACTCATGTGGTCACTTGATCTTTTACAAAGGAGATAAAACCACCCAGTGGAAAGAAAATGGCATTTTCAAAAAATGGTGCTGGCTCAACTGGCAGTTAGCATATTGAGGAAAGCAAATTGATCTGTTCTCATCTCCTTGTACAATGCTCAAGTCTAATTGGATCAAGGAACTGCACATAAAACCAGAGACACTGAAACTTATAGAGGAGAAAGTGTGGAAGAGCCTCGAAGACAAGGTTAAATGGGGAATATTCCTGAACAAAACAGCAATGGCTGTTATTATAAGATTAAAAATAGACAAATGGGACCTCAAAAATTGCAAAACTTCTGTAAGGCAAGGGGCACTATCATTAGAACAAATCGGGGAAAACGTCTTTATCAATGCTAAATCAGATAAGGGACTAATATTCAATATATACAAAGAACTCAAGAAGCTGGATTCCAGAAAATCAGATAACACTATTTTAAAAAATGGGGACAGTTCTAAACAAAGAATTCTAAATTAAGAAACACTGAATGGCTGAGAAGCACCTCATAAATGTTCAAAATCCTTAATCATCAGGGAACAGAAAGTCAAAATAACCCTAAGATTCCACCTCACAGAGTCAGAATGGCTAAGATCTAAAACTCAGATGACAACAGTTGCTGGTGGGTATGTATGAAGTAGGAACACTCCTCCATTGCTTGTGGAATTGCAAGTTGGTACTACCACTCTGGAAAGCAGATGGGGTTTCCTCGGAAAAGTGGTAATAGTTCTACTGAAAATCCAGCAATAGTCCTCCTTGGCATATATCCAGAAGATATTCCAACTTGTAATAAGGATACATGCATCACTATGTTCATAGCATCCTTATTTATAATAGCAAGAAGCTGAAAATAAACCTGATGCCTGTCTTCAGAGGAATGAATACAGAAAATATAGTACATTTACATAATGAAATACTACATCACTATTAAAATCAATGAATTCATGAAATTCTTAGACAAATGGATGGATCTGGATGATATGTTCCTAAGTGAGATAACTCAATCACAAAAGAAAGCACATGATATATACTCACTGATAAGTGGATATTATCCTTGAAACTCAGAAAAAAACAAGGTAAAATTTGCAAAACCCATGAAACTCAACAAGAAGGAAGACCAACGTGTGGATATGTCGTTCCTTCTCAGAATTGGGAACAAAAGATCCATGGAAAGAGTTACAGAGAAAAAGTTTGGAACTAAGACTGAAGGAATCCAGACACTGCTTCATTCTGTGATCCATACCATAAACAACTACCAAACCCAGATACTGTTGAACAGCCAAACAAGAGCTTAGGGACAGGAGACTGATATAGTTGTCTCCTGAGACGATCTGCCATTTCCTGACAAATACAGAAGTGGATGCTCAAAGAAATCCATTGGACTGAGCACAGGGTCCCTAATTATGGAGCTAGAGAAAGTACACAAGGAACATTCTATGAGGAAAAACAACTAACAAGTACTCCCAGAGTTCCCTGAGATTAAATCTCCAATCAAAGTAAACATAAGTTGTGACTTATGCCTACAGCTGCATATGTAGCAGAGGATGGACTAGTATGTCATCAATGGGAGGAGAGACACTTGTTCTTGTAAAGTTCCTATGACCAAGTTTTGGGAATGCCTGGGCCAGGAATTGGGAGTAAGTGTGTTGGAAAGCAGGGATAGAGGGGAGAGGACTGGGATTTTTGGAGGGGAAAACAGAAAAGGGAATAACATTTGAAATGTAAAAAAAAGAAAAAAAGAAAATAAATAATAAAAAAAAGAATGAAATAAATTATTTGTAATGTTCTTGAAATAAATTCAAGTTTTGCAAACATATTATTGGAACAATTTTCAGGTATTTTCCGGTGGCAAAATCATAAAAAGTTATTTTTTATCAACATATTGTGACTACAATGTCAAGAGTAGTTATATGTGTTGCTAAAACTCGGGTATAGGAATATATAGATATAGATAGATAGGTAAAATTTCAAATGAACTATATAAAATCTCTGAGAAAAGACTTCTTCCATTTCAGGTGACTAGGTAAAAGTCTAGTGAACTGCACAACACACAATTAATACCCAACACTGAATATGCAGTAACCTTCAGAAAGAGACTCCTCCGAAATATTTATGTCATCTTCTTCATCATCAAAGTCCAAAAGTAATAAGTAATCTTCCTTTGGAATCATCATTATTTTTTTAAGAGCCATTCTTCTCTTAAAAACTATAATGTCTTCTTAGTTAAAAAAAAGGAAAAATAAATAAATATGATCTTCCTCCTTCATTTAACCCTCAGAAGCCGTAGGAAATGCAGATCGGGAGGTTTTTCCTCACATAGTGGCCTCTTGCGACTGAGATTTCCTTCCAGTCACACATCCTTTAACAGTCCAATAACCCTAATCAGAGCTGGTTATCTCTTCCAGGTCATTCAGAAGTGAACTCCTTCACAACCGCACCTTTCCTTGCTTGTCTGCTCAATGGGAAAAACAAACAAACACAAAAACAAACAAACAAACAAAAACAAAAACAAAAACAAAAAACAAAACAAAAATAAAACAAATAAAAAACAAAACAATAACAAAAATAAAAAACAAAACAAAATCAAACAAATAAACAAACAAATAAATAAAACGTTATCAGGAGAGACCCACATGTCTCTGAGGACCCTTTGTGATGCCAGATGGAGAAAACAGGTCTCATCCAGGGATTTCACCCTTTGGCTGAATATACCCTGTGTATGCTGTCATGGAGTACCAGGCACCATTGATTAGAAGGGAGGTCTCAGGAGGTGGAAATGAGCTACCATCTTTAAGACAAATGATTTCCAGTTTCTAGGTTGATAAGCATTTGCAGACTTGAAAAAACATGAACAAATGTGTAACATGAAAGTACTGGAAATGGCACTACTAATTTCAACTGTAATATTTTTTGTTATTTATTTATGTGCATAAAAATTAAAATGTGTGTACTTTTTCTGTATGTACATACCCACAACAGAACAGTCCATGCTGTCCTAATAGATCAGAAGAGAACATCCAGATTCCCTACAATCCCTGGTAAACTCCCACCTCCACCTTCCTAGTACTGAGCTTGATTACAAGAGTGTGCTAGGATGTGCAGGCCCTCTCTCCCTCACTTATGTGCTTGGATGCCCAGCCCCTTTTTCTCCCTTATGTGCTAGAGTGCTCAGGACCTCTCTCTCACCTATGTGCTATGCCCTCTCTCACTTCTGTGCTAGTCTGCTCATGCCCTCTCTCTCACTTATGCCTCTATAGCCTACAGAGGCTAAAAGAGAGCAGTGATTCTCTAAAACTGTAGCTGTGCATAAATTGTAAGCCACTATGTGGGTGCATTGTGCCAGGTCCTCTTCATAGAACAGGTGCTTTTTGTTTGTTTGTTTGTTTGTTTGTTTGTTTATTTTTTGAGAGAGGGTTTCTCTGTGTAGACCTGGCTGTCTTGGAACACACTCTGTATACCAAGCTGGTCTCAGACTCAGACATACTTGGCCTCTGCCAACCAAGTGATACGATTAAAGACATAAAGCACCACTGCCCAAACAACAGTTGCTCTTATCAGCTAATTTTCCACTTTTCAACTAATCTAGTGTGTACTTCATGTATCTTTAGGGCATTTCTCCCATTTACTTTCAAGGTGGAGGGTGTTTCCACCAGAACAGGGACCCAAAGTGGGATCCGTGGCACCATGGCATGGGTGTTTATTGTTACATGCCAACATTGAGAAATCCATCAAGAATCATTGGAACAGACTTCAAATGAATCACGTGAAAGAATATAAACAAGAAAGGGGGTAAACACAGACTGGGGGAGATGTATAATTAATCTGGTTTACCAAAGTTTTATTGAACCCAGTGATCTCTACTCTGATATTAGTATGTCCATAAGAATCCTGGGAGGCATCATGTATTCCCCAGTGCTGAGCAAATCTTGAGATGCCAGTAAAAGAAGCCTTTACAACTGCTCCTCCCTGGATAAAAATCAAAGGATTGAAATCTGTACAATTGCCATTGACTCCTCAAAGCACCCACTTGTGAAAGGAATGCATTCTAAAGTCCTGAATGAAAAATCTCTTTTTCATAAAAAATTCATTCTTTGGGTCATCTGTCATGTTGGAAGAAAAGGAAAATGTTTTACTCTGATCTGCCCAACAAGTGATGGAGGATCGACAATCAGACCAAGGCAGGATCAGACCTTCATCTTCCAAGACACAATGAGGGGCTATTTTTGGTTGGTGGGGACGTTCTTTGTCTGAAAAGTTAGGTGGTACAAATGTACCATTAACCCAAATTGCATCCTGCCAAAAGGTCCGATTTGTAAAGGTTATATCTACATTAGAAGTATCTTAGGTTGTGCTCACCCAACCTCCTCGGTGCTCATTAAACCTCCCTAAAGCTCAGGCTGGGAGGTTGATACAATGTCCTTGTCCATTAATATACCAGATGACCCAGTTGGGTTGTGAAAGAAAACTGGAAGCTCTGTGCATTACCAGTGTCCAATATGAAATTTTACTTAAGCAGCTAATTTGTCTAGACAGGTTTTTTTATATCTTGCAGGAAACTGGTCTGAAAGATTCGATGAGACCCTTGAGGTCCTTAGAGCGGCCGTTCTAAAGATCAACTAAACACGAGTGGACCTGTCATTGACAGAGGTCCTCTCCTCCTGGATTTCATCTGCCTTTTCTTATTTTAAGGAATGGGTGGGGGTAGGTTTATTTGGCGTTGCCACCTGCTGTGGACTTGTGGTCATGCTCTGGTTGGTTTGCAAGCTCAGAACCCAACAAACACGTGACAAGGTTTTGATAACCCAAGCACTTGCTGCCATCAAGCAAGGGGCCTTCCCTGAAATCTGGCTATCTATGCTCAAAAATTAATTGACATTGGTGGCTGTCCTCTTTTATAGAGTTTGCCCTAGTTTATTTAGTAGTTAATGTCACATAGCACTGTGGTATCCAGGGACGGGCAACTTTCCTCATGCACAGATCAACGTAAGACACGGGGCCCAGTGGCAATAGGGTTACCCTATGACAGGAAAGGCTGTGACATTGGAGGAATGACCTAAGACAGGAGCCACAGTGGATGGGCAAAGTTACACAGACCTAGACCAGCCTCAAGTTTTAATAAAATAAAAAGGGGAAGATGTGGAGAGCAGGTACGTACTGCGAGCAATCTCGTGCATGCCACCAGTAATCTCTGAGGAGAGCCGTGTGTGCCGCGAGCAATCGCCATTATAAGATGGCGTGGGCCTCCGCTGTGGCTAACTAGTAAAGAAGCCTTGTACGAAGGTGCGAGAGTGAATTCACTCCTAGTCACTCCCATTCTCGGGGTGAAATATTCAGGTGATGGGCAAGCAATGAATCAGGAGCTGTCATGCCATATCAGGTGCTGAAATGTCACGCTGCAGGTTTTAAAAGCAGCGCCATTTTCCCGGTTCGGGATCTTCCTGATAAGCAAGCAATAAAGCTCTTACTGTGGAAGATTCTAGTTTGTTGTATCTTTCTTGCCGGTCGAGCGGGACGCAATAGTGAATAGCTTTTACCTCCCTGCTGTTGCTCTCCTAGTACTGACCAGAAACTGAGGTGCCTTTTCCAGCAGACTGTGCTAGGACATAGTCATAGAACACATCTTCCTTCGAAAGCAGCTTCTAGGCTTCATTGGAAAACCTTAAATCTGTGAATATTGGGAACAGAGTCTGTACATAGCTCAGTTGACAGAGTGACTGCCTAGCATTTAGGATGCCTAGGACTCAGTGATTAGTGCTGTCTTTACTTTATTGCCTTTAGTGGGTCTACTTATTATATTGTAATACACTTGGGATCATAGAAAGGGATATCATGATGACCTAAGACCAAGACTGTCAATGATGTTGGTTAGAGTCTTCTCTTGTATCCTCAGGCTAAAGAGACCTGATACCAGAGTGACTCACATTACTGAGAAACTCAAGTTTCTATTTCATTTCTTTTTAAGGCCTCTTAATTCAAAGAGTCATTGCCATTACAAGGTGTAACCATCACACACTTTATCTCTTTTATCTAGGTGATTTCCCAGTGTTCTTTTCTTGGTTCGTCAGCTCTAGGATTCAATGCAAAATAGCAACCAATAATATTAAAATCTTGGATAGAACAGATATATAACAGTAATTACTTTGCCTGAATATATTAGTACAAAATCTGACATAACTGAACAAATGGAAACTAGGCTTGTGTCATGGATTAGAGGGCCTAGATCTTTTTCACAGCAGGTTATGCACCCTTTAGGATCCTCTGTAGAAACAATGAGGTACAATGGTCACTGATCATTCTTAACAGAGAGGCCCTTCTGTACAGGTAACAGATTCCTAGATCCACATTAAGTTGATTCCTGCTAAGACGGTCTATAGTGTATGACCATGTTAAATTCATGCAGGAAGCTACTGAAAAACAAAGCATTGTTCCAATCAGCAACAGACAGGATACAGAGCTCTGAGTATACAGCCAAGGGGAAATTTAAGTCATAGGGGTTAGGCTAATATCCTCTGATCTAAATTGTTCTGATCATGTCTTAATAGCTATGTATCTTAGTACCTGAAAACTATTTCCCTACATTCATTTGCTTATTCATGATTGGAATATATATTGTACGCTTTCTCATTTCGTGGTATGTTAAATTTGGAACTTGGTATAAAACTGTTAATAATCCGAATGTGCAGTATTCAATTGCATTATATATGCCTTAAACACCATGAGAAGGAAGGAAATGAATATAATAAATCTTTTTTTTGCCATGTAATACAAACTTATTCAGAAAACCTACTGAAAGACCCCCGTGGGAAGTCCCTTCTCGGGCAAGCGCGCACCCAGTAGGACACTGAGACCGAACTCACTGTAATTATACAAGGCTTTAATGGCATACAAACACACAAACAACAAAGGTTCGCTCAAGCCAGACTGCTGAGGACGAAACTCATGCACCGTGCAGGGGGCAGGGGAGTTCAACCCCAGCCCAAAATTTTTACAGGCTTATAAAGGCAAAAACCACAAACCAAAAACAGGGGAGCCAAAAGAATTTGCGCCATTACACATAATTGGCTTATTTAAATGGCGGCAGGATGATTACAAATTAGCAGGGTAATATGTACCTGCTAAAATGGAGAAAGACACAAGGGCTTGGGACTTCTCGAGGTCAGCAGGACACCTGGTCAATGTATGATTTATGGGGTCTATAGGGAGGTGCCATCCTGCCAGATGGCCATTTGGTCCGCCCTGATAGCAGTGGCTAGTTCCTGCATTCTCTTTTTAATCTTTTATGGCCGGAAATTCTTAGCTACAGGGTGAGTATGGCTGTGCCTGGACCTGCCTGGGTCTATTCTTCAGCCCTGAATTTCTTGAACTTACATACCACAATGCTATAAGACCCAAAATTATAAGTTTTTGCTGTTCATTACCCACTTCTTTCAGTGGATAGCTCTAATCTTAGAACGACCTTTCTTCTTGTTGATATTGCTGTCTGAGGACCATGACTTGTATAGTGTTTATTTTATCTTTAACAAAAGCAACCAGCTTATTTAAAATACATGGCCCAAAAGAAAGCAGGAGGAAAAAAATAATCAGAGGGCCTGCCAGGGTGGAATCAGTGTTGTAAAACAGGGAGACCTGTTAAACCAATTTTCATACCATCCTTAATACGCTTCTCTTTCTTTGCTTCATTTTTCTAACCTTTCTCTGAGTTTAGCCATGGAGTCCCTGATAAGACCAGAATGGTCTACATAAAAACAACACTCTTCTTTTAGTGCGGCACAGAGTCCACCTTCTTTGAGAAAAAGTAGATCTAGCCCCCTTCTGTTCTGTAGCGAGGTCAAAGATTCTTCAAGTTTGGTGATGGACTGCTCTAGTGCTCCTAGGTCTGCATCCATAGCGGTTGTGCAATTCATGAAAATAGTGGGGGGTCTGTATCAAGGCAGTTGTGCCTGTGCCGACCCCAGCTGCTGTTCCTAGACCCAAAAGCACTGCTAAGGTCATGGTAATGGGTTCCCTTTTATACTGGGTCCAGTGGTTGAATCCATTGACAAAAAACTGTCATCATGATACAGAAGCCTAGGAACCCTCTGAACTAAAGGACAATAATCTTTAGAAGTATTAAAAACAGAAGTAAATACACAGGGAGTGAGTCCAGTGTTGCAAGCCCATACTGTGACTAAGGGAGGGACTAAGTACTGACCTCTATTACTGGAAGACTGGAGATGATGAGTCTGATTACAGAGTTACCGTTTGTCATGTGGGACTTGTTCCAGGCAAAGTCCATTTCCGGAGACAGCTGCTAATGTTAGTTTTCTGTTTTCTCCCCAAGGACACTGAGAATTGTCCTCAGCCTTATTGTATGTCTTGACTTGAGCAACTCCCTCATAATATGGGGGATTGGAGGCATAACACAGCCAACAAGACTTAGTGATGTTGGGATTGGTACAATTGCGTACCAAAAAGCCCCCTGTACCATACTAAACAGACGGTTTTCAGTATCTGGGGGAGTAGGGGCAATGTAAGTTTCAGGTCTGAGGAAGGGGTATAGACTTCTGTTAGAATAGCTGGACCAACTAGGGTATGTCCGGGAAAAGTAGGTCTGGGAAGGGGCATTGGAGGTTTTTTAACAAGAACGGGGGTAGGTCCTACTGCCTGGGTTGGGGGACACTTCATCTTTAGCCGTATCTTAAATGTGAATCCAGGGCCCGTCCCTGTCACATAAAATGTTAGGCCCCACAGTCTTCCCCTTATCCAATCTTTTTTGTCTCTTTTGCTTTTTGAGTAAAAGTGATGTTTAAGGAATCATGGCCCTTATTTCATCTGGATACTATAATAATATCAAGCTAGAGGAAGGGTCCCAATGAGTGGTACCAGTGGTTTCACATCTCCACTGACTACAGAAGTTGCCCTCTATTCCCCCACACCAGCGAGCCTCTTTTTTATTTGCCCTATCCCTGGGACAGACATAAAAGGGCTCCTGACAAAGTCTCCTCTGTTGAGACCTGCTACTACAGCCTGGTATATCTGCAATGTACTTTCCTTGGGAACTTAACCCCTGGTGATATGGCTGCTTGTGATAGATTACCTCATCTTGGGGCACCGTTTCATGTGACTCTTCAGGGATATCCCAGGCATCTAATCCATCTATCAGGGCACAGATTTCAGGAAACAGAGGGGGACACCATGTATAAGGGGGAGGGGGGGCTTTGAAGTACTCCATACAGTATCTCCAGCTTGAGAGATGGCCTCCCATGTCAGGGTCATAAGAGTGTGAGGATTATTACCCAAGGTTGGTGTACAGTGAAGGCACAGTTTAAGAGAATTATCAGTAGCGGCCACTGTCCAATTTTCTCTGAGGTCGTCTTCATCCTGGTTTGATGCCTTTTTTTTATGTGGGATGCGTGGATCCAGGCAGCGATCCTGTCTACCTTTGCTACCTTGGCGCTGGTCAGCAGCACTAGATAAGGTCCCTTCCACCGTGGCTCAAGCATGCCAGCTCGATGTTGTCAGACCAGAACTGAGTCCCCGACCTGGAACCTGTGGGGCACTGCACTGCTCCCTGGTGTGTAGGCTTCTTTAATCTGGTCCCAGATCTGTGTTCCGACAACTTCTACGGCCTTTAAATGGGTAAACAGAGAAGAGGGTGAGGAAGAGTCAGCACTGGAATTCAATATCCCATCAGACTTGGTCAAGGGGGGTGGTCCCCCATGTAGAATTTCACACCCAGGTGTGTTTCGGGCCCTAAGGAGCACAAAGGGAAGGAGGGTCACCCAGTCTTTACCACTGGTCTCAAAAGCTAATTTAGTTAGGGTTTCTTTTAGAGTCCTGTTCATTCCTTCTACCTATACTGATCTCTGGGGTTTATAAGCACAATATAACTTCCAATTGTTCCCCAAATGTGTGGCTAATTCCTGACTTACCTGGGCAACAAATGCAGGCCCATTATCCAAGCATATTACCCTGGGGATCCCAAACTGGGGTAGGATCTCTTCAACGATCTTCTTGGTCACCACCTGAGCAGTTTCAGACTTGGTGGGGAAGGCTTCTACCCATCCTGAGAAAGTGTCTATGAAAACTAGTAACTATTTATTACCATATTTTCCTGGTTTGATCTCAGTGAAGTCTACTTCCCAGTAAACTCCAGGTCTATCCCCCAGTTGTCGTTTTCCTTGTTCATTAAAGGGGCGTGCAGCATTAATTAGGGAACACACTTGCAGGATTTAGTTACTTGTTCGTCTAGTAGCCTGAGCACATAATAGTTTGAGGACTGGATTAAATCACACAATTTCTTTGCTCCCAGATGTGTCAGGGGATGGATGCGTTTTACATATGCCTTTCCTTCTCTATAGGGCAAAATAATTTTTCCTTCTTTTGTTCTTGCTATCCCATGGTAGCTAAATCCTTTGGACTTCCCTTGTTCTTCAAGATCTTCAATCATCTCATAATCTTTGGAGGTGTATTCAAAACTGATCTCTGGGGTCCCTTTTGGTTCTTCTATACTCTCTACAGGCAGCGCAGGGATGCCTTGTACCACCTGTTTGGCCACCCAACCTGCCATCTGATTTCCCTGGGCTACAGCACCTTGCCCCTTTTGATGGCCAAGGCAGAGGATGATGGCCACTTTCTTGGGCATGTGTATAGCCTCTAGGAGGGCCAAGATTTCTTCTTTATTTTTGATTTCCTTGCCTGCCGAAGTAAGTAGCCCCCTTTGTCTATAGATGGCCCCATGAATGTGGGCTGTGGCAAAAGCATAGTGGCTGTCAGTGTAAATATTGATTGCCTTACCTTCTGCCAGCCGCAGAGCTTTAGTTAGCGTCAGGAGCTCAGCCTTCTGAGCCGAAGTTCCTTCTGGAAGTTAACTTGCCCAAATTACATGTTTTCTGTCAACCACTGCCTCTCCTGCTCTTTATTTTCCCTCCACCACAAAGCTTCTACCATCTGTGTACCAGTCAGGCACACCTGGCCAAGTTTGGTCAGTCAGATCCTTTCTCGATCCAGTTTCTTCAGCCAGGATATCAGCACATTGGTGTACCCAGGTAGAGGCATCGGTCTTGGGGAGGAGGGTGGTAGGATTGTGGATGGCAGGTAGGGCAAATGTCACTCGGTCATTTAGCAACAGGCTCTGGTAGTGGGTCATCCGGGCATTTGTCATCCAATGGTCAGGGGGCTGTCATACAATACTCTTTAACGCATGGGGAGTGATTACACTCACATGCTGACCTAGAGTAAGCTTGCCAGTATCTTTAACAAGTAGGGCTACTGCAGCGATGGCTTTTAGGCAGGAGGGCCATTCACTGGCAACTGGGTCCAATTTTTTAGATAGGTAGGCCACTGGCCTCTTCTAGGGCCCCAGAGTCTGAGTCAGGACTCTGCGTGCTACTCCAGCTGGCTCATCAACGTATATGGTGAAAGGCTTAGTCAAATCTGGCAGGGCCAAAGCCTGGGCTGCAAGCAGAGCAGCCTTTATGCTGTTAAAGGCTTTTTGGTGTTCCTCTGTCCAGGTGAACGGGACTTTTTCTTTAGTGAGTGGGTACAGAGGTGCTGCCAACATTGTGGACCCTGGTATTCAGAGTCTACAAAAGCCTGCCGTTCCCAGAAACTCAAGTACTTGTCACAGAGTGGTGGGGGTTGGGATCTGCATCACAGTCTTCTTTCGAGCTTCGGTGAACCACTGCTTTCCTTCTCAGAGGGAGTATCCTAGGTAGGTCAAGTCCATATGGCATAGCTGAGCTTTCTTAGTGGTACACCAATTCACTTTTTTCATTTAGAAGCTTCTTGATCCTGTCAAGGCACAGTTCCTGGGTTGAAGCTGCAAGGATTAAATCATCTCCATACTATAGGAGAGAAATTTGGAGGTTCTGTTCCCTAAAGGGCATAAGGTTGTGGTGGACCACTTCATCAAAAAAAGTGGGTGAATTTTTGAACCTCTGTCGCAGCCTAGTCAAAATTAGCTGACCCGTATATCCTCCTTCAGGGACTCGCCACTCAAAAGCACACAGAAGTTGACTGTTCAGGTGTAATCTGAGACAGAAAAAGGCATCTTTCAAATCCAGGACAGTGTACCAGGACCGTTCAGGTGGTAAGGAACTCAGCAAGTTGTGAGGGTTGGGCACAGTTGAGTAAATGTCCTGTACCCGCTTATTGACTTTTCTTAAGTCCTGGACAGGCACATAGTCATTTGTCCCAGGTTTACACACTGGCAGGAAGGGGGTATTCCAATGGGACTGCCACGGGACCAATATACCCTGTTATAGCAGTCTCTGGATATGTGGTCGAATGCTGTTTTTAGCCCCTTGACTCATGGGGTATTGCCTGACTGAAATGGGTTTGGCAGCCATTTTTAGCTCGACTATGTTGGGTGGCACTTGCCTAGCTAATTCCATCCCAGCCTGCTCTGCCCAAACCTCTGGAAAACCTGTCAATCGTTCTTTAAAGGGTAAAGTCTCAGACTTCTGTTCGTGGAGGTGATATTCTTCTTCTAAATTTAAAACTAAGCATGCCACTGGATTCTTCTTCCATGATACCTCAGGTCCGTCAGAAGTAAACTGGACTTGTGCTTTCAATTTTTTCCAAAGGTCCCAGCCTAGCAGGGGTGCTGGGCACTCAGGTATCACAAGAAAAGAATGCGTCACTTTATTTTTTCCTATGTCTAAAATCCTTTTGGTTGTCCAGGGATAAAGCTTGCTACCAGTGGCTCCCATAACTAAAATCTTCTTTGATCCTAATTGTCCTAAAGGTTCAGTCAAGACTGAATATTCAGCTCCTGTGTCTATTAGAAAATTAACGGGGGTCCCCTCCACAGAGTGAGTTACCCTAGGCTTGGGGAGGGGGACCGAGCCCCGACTTCCCTTGTCTTCTTCAAGGGCAGATACTTTGGGGCCCCTCTGCTTCTTTTTTGGGCAGTCTCTGGCCCAATATTCTTTTTTCTTGCAGTATGTGCAGTGGTCTTTCTCAAGTGGAGGTCTCTGTTCTCCTGGGGGTCTTCTTGCCCTGTTGCGCAGGTACCCTGACTGACCCTTCTCTGAACTTTCTCCACCTACCACTGCGGCCAAAATCTTAGTCAAGTTCCTATCCTGCTGGCGTTCATGCCGGTTTTCTCTTTCCTCTACCTCTTTCTCTTCTCTCTCTTGCTTTTCTTCCTCAGTCTCTCTCTTGTGGTACACTTTCTCAGCTTCTTTTACTAAATCTTGCAGCGTATAATCTTGGAGACCCTCTAACCTCTGTAACTTTCTCATAATATCAGAGTCAGACTGACCAATGAAATCTATGGCTACAGCTGCATGCTGTCCCTCCTAAGAGGGATCAAATGGGGCTATCTCCTATAAGACTCCATTAGTCGTGCTAAGAAAACGGAGGGCAGCTCCATTGAACCCTGAAGGACTTCTCTTACCTTGGCCAAATTGGTGGGTCACCATGCAGCCCGCTCTATCCCTGCCACTAGAGTCCATCAGTAGACTGTGAGACGCTCCCTATCTTTCACAGTATTGAACTCTAAGGCAGAACGGGCCAAGGGGAAAGCTGCATTTATAAGGTTGGGGAGATTAGTGGGGGTCCCATCTGGTCCTGGGACGTTTTTTTCTGGCTTCTAGCAGGATCCTCTCTCTCTCTTCAGTTCTAAAGGGGACCTGCAAAAGTTGCTGGCAGTCATCCCAAGTGGGCTGGTAGGAGAACATTAGGAACTCAAGGAGTCCTGTTAAGCCTGAGGGATTCTATGAGAAAGAGGAGTGATTAGTTATACATATCTGTTATACATATCTGCCAACATATCTATCAATGAAAATGGCCAGTACTGCAATGGGACTAACTGCAACGGGGCATGGGCAGGTCCTCCTACATAAGCTCTTAAAGGGAAAGCAACAGTGGAATCTGGTTTAGATTCACTTCCCTCTGAACTATGGACTTCGCAGCTAGGAGTCCCTCCCAACGGTCCTGTCACAGAGGCCACCCTGGGGTCTGCTGGGGTGGGCAGCTGTGAGGGATCAGGATTAGAAGTTCTTTGGGGGTAAGGGGGTGGGAAGGAGTCAATGAAAAAGGCATCATCAATTTCAGGATAGATCCTCAGGGGGGCCGATTGAACGTGCTCTGGCAGACCCGCATGCATCATTTTCGGTTTCATGGCTACTGCCACCATCGCTGCCTCAGCTCCGGAAGTCCAGGAACCCAGTCAGGGTGGCAGATTTTGTACCAGATCCTGCCACACAATTATATAAGGTACCGGATCAGGATGCCCTCCTGCAGTCTGAAAAATAACTTGACACCTAGAATAACAGGCAGGCTAAAATTTCCCTGCGAAGGCCAGCCCACACCAAAAGCTGGCCATTTAGAGGAGCAAAAAGTTTGCCAAGGTCCCTTCTTGACATCAAAGAAAAGATTGTTGGCCCTAGTCATAACGTCTGTTCAATGGTTCTGAGTAAGTGTTAGTGGGGTCGTCACAGTCTTTCCCATGTTAAGCTCTGTCACACACATTTTAAAAACGATTACAAAGGCTACAAGACTCAAAAGCAAAACCAGTCGCCTACTCTGTGTCAACCTGAGTTCCTGAAAAGAATCAGACGGCCTAGGAACAGGTCTCAGAAACAGATCGTCAAGGAGAAAATTTATCCCTGATTTTTCCCGAGGAGGTTCACTAGGCATCCCTGGCCCTCCCCCTGACTTCCCTGAAAGTCTCCCAGGGCGAACAACTGGTGGACACCTAGACACATCTGTCCTTATCCACTTTGCTCTCCCTTCGAAGCACTGTCTCATAAGAGAGTTTGCAAAACTGAAACTGTGATCTCACAAGATTTTCAGACAGAATATAGAGACAAAACCAAGACAAGATAGAGGGCCTTACGTCCAAGTGGGTCTAGGACCCCTGGGTGGTCACACATCTCCCAGCCGATCCACCACATGAAAGACCCCTTCAGTGAGTCCCTCTTCAGGGAGGTGCGCACCCAGTAGGACACTGAGGCGGAACTCGCTGTAACTATACAAGCTTTAATCTCACACAAACACACAAACAAAAAAGGAGCGCCCAAGCCAGCATGCTGGGGTCGAATCTCATGCACTGCGCAGGGGGCAGGGAAGTTCAACCCCGGCCCAAACTTTTTACAGGCATATAAAGGCAAAAACCACAAACCAAAAACAGGGGAGCCAAAAGAATTTGGGCCATTACACATGATAGGCTTATTTAAATGTTGGCGGGATGATTACAAATTAACAGGGTAATATGTGCATGCTAAGGTGTAGGGAGGCACAAGGGCTTGGGACTTCTCGAGGTCAGCAGGACACCTGGTCAATGTATGATTTATGGGGATCTATAGGGAGGTGCCATCCTGCCAGATGGCCATTTGGTCCGCCCTGATAGCAGTGGCTAGTTCCTGCATTCTCTTTTTTATCTTTTATGGCTGTACATTCTTAGCTACAGGGTGGGTTTGGCTGTGCCTGGACCCGCCTTGGTCTATTCTTCATCCCTGAATTTCTTGAACTTACATACCACAATGCTATGAGGCCCAAAATTATAAGTTTTTGCTCTTCACTACAACATCCAAGATTTTACCTCTTAATCAGATCTCTAACTTTTTAGCTCCAAGTTAATTTGGGTTTTGCAATTTTCACAGGGTGTCTGACAATCTCAAACACTACAGCTTGCTGCTGTTCTTCAACAATTTTCTGACTGGCAACCAAGCTCCTGCTGTTTCTATCAAAGAATGTCCCACCCATTCCTCTTGTTCAAAAGTGCGGCTGGACAGGCACTCTCAGGCCAAGGAGACCTCAGTAAACTTTATCTGAACATTCAGGTGCTCTCAGGCACTCCTTTGTTGAAGCATGCCCAGGCTTGGAAAAAAAAACAGCCCAGTGGATAAAATCATTTCATTTGTACCTGGCTGTCCACTTTGAACAAATGAGCAATAATTCTGTTTTTGTGAAATATAACAGGTAATGAATATTTTAGTTTCAGTCAGTGGAAACTAACGGCTGTTCCCATTAACTCTTTCACACCAATTAACATTTTTCATCACGGTTCCTTTAACATTTTCGATTTCCACAGTATTCACACCAGGATGATTACTGAGACATTAAGACCAGGGACATCATTAGAGCAAAGGTAAACAAATCTCTCTCAACATATGTCCTTTCACAATGGAAACAGACCAGAGACCATGGGGATGCACAACTCTGAATAGTTTATAAAGGGCCCTGTAGATATCTGTTCTTGTATATTGAGGGGTGTGTTTAAGTGGAAAAAACTTACAGCTGTCATTTGAGAATAACACATATAAACCTCAAGTTTTTTTTTTTTTTTAATGAGAAATGTTGACAATTACGGTTCTTATACATAGGGAATATCTGGATTAAGAACTAGTCCTTACCCAGACTTCACACTTCTTCTGACCCTGACTCTGTACCTTCCAGGCTAAGAATAATCTTGATGGCCTGATTTCCCCAGTAACAGGCTATCCAGCAGAAAAGAACAACAAACTTCTCAAGATTCAACCAGTATACTAAGACATGGTTCATGTCTAATTGTTTACACAGACAGGCAGAATACAGTACCACTACCAAGATTTGGGAATAAGAAGCCAGTGTCTATGAAAATCAAAGAAACCTTCTGCAGCATCATGATCAGGAGTAGTGGAAACTGCAAGCTTTGTGGCTGCAGTGGTGAATAATTCCTCACCTGACAGCTCATCCCAGATTTATCACACTAACCTCACAGGCCACTGTGAAGAATACAAACACTTTGGATGTGGACAGCTTAAGGCAGAATGCTACCCAACAGGATGCCTTACATAGGCTCTATATGGTAAGGTTGCTACAGAAAGTTAGAAGTGTCTGAAGGCATTACTTGGGAACTGTGATGAGGACATCTTCTAAAGAAGTATTGTGAGACAGAAAATTTAAAAAAATGTTGATGTCTGCTTAGAAAGGGGTTTAATCTCAGGATTTGGTGATAAAATCCAGTAGATTTGAATTCAGGACTGAACTGCACAAGAAGGTCCAGAATTGCTAGGACTATACAGAAAAATCCATTTCCAGATAAGTTAAACAGAAAAAAAGGAGAGGAATGAAATGAAAAAGAAGAATGTCAGTGTCCTGATGTTAAATCCTGTATTCGTTAGCAATAATCAACAAACTTTGAAAGGAATAATGCAACAACGTGAAAAAAAATGGACACACCATTTGAAATATCTTACATAAATCAGTAAAAAAAACATTAAAAATATCTCACTAAAAATGGCAATATTTGCAGGGTGTTGGTGGTGCACAGCTTTAATCCCAGCACTTGGGAGGCAGACGTAGGCAGATTTCTGAGTACAAGGCCAGCATGGTCTACAGAGTGAGTTCCAGGACAGCCAGGGGCATATAGAGAATTCCTGTCTGGAAAAAATCCAAAAATCAGACCATACACACAAATAAGAAAACAAACAAACAAACAAACAAAAACAAAAAACAAAACACACACACAACACACACAAAACAGAAATACAACAACATAAGGCAATATTCCCTTTCCGTTTTGTCTTGTGGTTTTCTTTTTTAAATGTGTTATTGCATCTCAGAGATGCCTCCTCCTTTATAAATACTGACATCACAAACACATCATAGATATGAACTTGCATCATCGCCACAGGTGTTTTACAACTCCTACTTCAGTGACACAAGGGACTCCACACACATACTCCTTCCATAGAGTAAATGTATCCAATATCATACAGATTATTCAAAACAATGGAAATATCTTCAAATTATCTCAACACTTATGCCCAGTGATCGGGTGTCTCAGCTTGCGCTCCCAATGATCAATTGTTTATAAGTACTAGCTTGTAAAACTGTAAATGAGTTGTCTATCTGGAACCCTTTATAAGATCCTGTCCTCAGCAAGGATCCTGTTCAAAGCCATTAGCCACTTTTTTTTTAATGTGCACATTTAATGGGATAAAGTAATGAGACTTTTCCTAATTGTAGAAACGACCTCGTCTCTTTATTTTCCCACACATTTTTTATTACATATGTTCTTCTTTTACCTTTCAAATGCTATCCCAAAAGTCCCCTATACCTCCTGCCCCCTGCTCACCTACCCACTCACTCCCACTTCTTGGCCTTGGCATTCCCCTGAACTGTGGAATATAAATTTTGCTAGACCAAGGGCCTCTCTTCCCAATGATAGCCGACTAGGCAATCTTCTGCTACATATGCAGCTAGAGGAACAAGTTCTGTGGGTACTGGTTAGTTCATATTGTTGTTCAGCCTATAGGGTTGCAGACCCCTTCAGTTTTTGGGTACTATCTTTAGCTCCTATATTGGGGGCCCTGTATTCCATCCTATAGATGACTGTGAGCACCCACTTCAGTATTTGCAAGGCACACTATTTCATACACCAGCAAGATTTTACTTAAGGGACGCTGATATAGTTGTCTCCTGTGGTGTTTTGCCCTCAGTCACTTCTATGCTTCATAAGAAAGAAAGCTCTAGTTGTGTGCCATGCAGATCGTGTAGAGGGCTGTCAATATCCCCTCTCCTCCAGCAAAGCCTCACAAACAGTCACAACGATTGTCTTCCAGGACAACTTTGAGTGCCTTAGATAAGGATCAAAGCACCTCTGCTTGCTCCAATGTCTAAATGTCACTGTAGATTAAGAAATTCCCTAGCAAGACCCTAAGATTCACAGTCCAGGACCATTTCAGCAACCCATTACTTTTCTAGGGTCCAAACTTGTTGCAATTCTACAGACCTATACATTGTACCCTTAGAGCCCTTCTCAAGAGCAGGCAGCAACTGCTCCAACTGCTTTCTCCAAATGCAGCTAAACAGAAACAACCTGCAGAGGCAGGTGATCTGCTCCTGGTTCGACCAAGGTGACTTTGCCTTTGTGTGGGGTGGTGGTGGGAGTTTACCTGCTGTGAGACCCTTTTCCTGTAGTTGTGCTCATCCACCAAAGCACTTGGAAAGACAAGGAAAGAGTTCCTCATTCAAAATCCCTCCTCCTGCCTGTGGTGTTTGTGTTTCTAAGGAGTGGTAAATTGGATCTATTTGGGGGGTTCTTTGTGTCTTTGTGAGTCCACACACAGTGATTCCTCTCTCCTATACTACCTTTCCCAGAAAAATTATTATCATAGTCTACACATCATTTCTTTTATTTTATAAACTTTGATGCTGGGTATGGTTGTTTGTGTACATGCCATTTTGCTTGGACACTTCATGTGTAAAATACCTGCAGAGGCAAGAAGACTGCTGCTGGAAATGGAGGAAGTGAGAAAGAGAAAGGAAGAGGGGGACTATTAATACATTTTAAAGCTTTCTAGTTAAATCCGCTCTTCAAGATAAACAATTGAAAGTGTAATTAGTCGCTGGCCTTGTTATATTAATACTGACTATAACAGTAAAGCATTTGAAATGTTTTGTAAACAATTTATTAATTTATCTAATACAGGGTAATGTGGAACTTTAAAAAACTCTTCTTTTTAAAAAAACAAAGGACAAGATAAATTATATCCCCATGCACATTATTTAAATCACACTTTAAGAACTTTGAAATTTGGATGTCAAAGAACTTAAAAATGCCTGATAATATCTTAAATAGGAGACATAATCATGTCTAGGTCAAATGAAAAAAATCTACTTATTGGTATATGGCTTGATCCTAAGTAGCTACTTTATTGGGAAAGGGACAAGAATAGGTTCTCTTCACAGAATGCTGCAGATATATGAAGGCTAATTTTTGTGACACACTAACAGATGTGTTTGCTTAGTGCCCTGACTGTAGTGACAAGAAAGCTGAATTGGGTATATGTTTTTGACCTACCTTTGTTTATCATTTTCCCAGTTTGGACAAGCTAAGATGCTTTACTTCAAGGTTTTTAAGAATTATGGGATATAGAACAGTAGAGACTGTGTAATCTGATTTAGAAAGATTAGTCTCAAGATAGAGTTATAGTGATTCATCTTCTAACTTCACTGTGAACAGGTATCCTAATTCAATATTGGACTGGTCTATTAATAATTCCAGTATTAGAAGAATTAGGGAAGATAGCTAAAATCTTAATTAGCTAGCAAATTTAATTTGGAGCACAGCCTCCACTCCCAGAGAGGCTGCAGCCTTTCTGCAATTCTCAAAGCCACCTCCCCACACCAGAATCTCTAAGACTAAGCTTGATCATTGCTAATTTGCAACTGAATGGGGTACCTGGACTTCCTCAAAGAAACTTTCATACTCTTGCTTATCACTGTCCCAACTTTGTTTCTCAAGCAGGTCATCCAAGTCCTTCAGCCTGACTGTAGCAGATGTACAGCCTTGCCTCCAACAGTGAAGGTGGCAGTTATTGATCTTCATTCTAGTACATATTATGACTTTGGTCTGAATTGGGAATAAGGTGTGATAATGAGGACTGGACATTCAATGACAGACATCCAGATCTCACAACCATACCAATCTAAGACAGAGGTACATGCCAAAATCCATGACTGTTGATAACACAACACAGAGCCATGTTTTGTGTGATATATAACACAAACTAGTTGCACGTAGCATCCATAATGGAATTTGATGCTTCAGGAAGATCTAAGATTTCCTAAGGGAGGTGTGGCCTCCAGTCACCATAACTCCCAGGCAAGACTATAGAGCATAAATACATTTTATGCCTCAGTTTAGCACTTTTTAAAATATTATTAACGGGGGGGAGTATAACCTCCTCCAACATATGCAGGTTCAGACCTTATGCCATTGAGGCAGGGCCACCTGCAGTGCAGCTCCTCAGCTAGTTTCCTTTGATGTCAAACTACCTGCCATCTGCCATGAGGCCAAATTAGTTCTCCAAGATTTTCTGTAGTTAACTGCAATCTGTGAATTTGGTGACTTAGTGCTAAAAGGCTGTGCTTACAACTTGGTATCAGGAAAGCAAGAAACTTGGCATGGCAGAGAATGGGTTTCCCCCTTTATAAGTGAAAACTTTTATTAAATATTTGAGCCTAGATCAGAAAATTGTCTTGGCTCCATTTTTCTCTCACCTATATAGTTCCCCTCTCTTTTCAGCCTCTGTTTGCCTCCCAGGTGAAACACAGTTCAAGTTAGGTAAGGCCTGGTTTCCAACAGTTTTGGTCCTGATCTTTATCACATTGAACACAAGACAGAATTTTACACTAACACTAAAGATATCTGCCTGTGCTTAAAATTCTGATTACAAAACACTTCCTTTAGAAGAGTGGAGTGGTTGATGAACACCAGACACTTACTTAGCAATAGTTGGCCTATGAATTTTGAATAAATTTCTTATTATGTGGAAGATTCAAATTGAATTAAATAGCTTTACAACAAGCTAGGGAGGAAGTAGACATGAAGGAAAAAAAAATTCTGGAGTAGATCAGTACTAAAACTGAACTAATCTGAGGGTTATCTGTGTGCTAGTGGGGAGGCTAGAGGGAGAGGGAGCTGGAGAGGGAGAGGGACAGGGACAGGGAGAGGGAGAGGGACAGGGACAGGGACAGGGACAGGGACAGGGACAGGGACAGGGAGAGAGACAGGGACATGGAGAGGGACTGGGACAGGGACAGGGACATGGACAAGGAAAGGGGGAAGAAGGAGGAGGCAGAGGTAGAGCAGAGGCGGAAATGGAGGTGGAGGTGGAGGCAGTGGCAGACTGAGGACCTAGAATTGCAAGCCACAGAAAGGAGTATAATTGAGGCATTGTCTCCATAACAACTGAAAGCAACATAACCTAAGGGCATCTGTCAATTTCCTGGACAACTATTCACAAAGCTAATCTTTCAAATTCCAACCAAAATTTTCATAGAATGAGAGGATTGGGATTTCGAAATCAGGTGAACATATTTCTTATTATTCATTAGTATTTTTTACTTAAACTAGCAAAATATATGTATTCATTTTTTTAATTTCTAATGTATTTCATTATTATTATTATTATTATCATTATTTTTGTTATTTTTATTACTAAAAATCAGTTTTTCAGTACAGTTCTTATTTTCCTCCTGGTTCAATTTGGTTAGAATAGTCTCTAATTTTCTCTCATTGATTAAATAGGTTGTAACTTCTTTTGCTTTTATGTTGTGAATATAAGTTATGATTGTTAAAAGCCTGTTAAATATACATGATATTTTCTAAAGCAAAAATTCATATATGTTAAAACTGTATTTAAAATCTATTTGTAATATTAACCATGGTAGAAGCAAAAAATAATCTCAAACAAAGTCCTGTATGAAAGGAAGAAGTGACCAGTTCCTCATTAGGCAGTGACCATTCCATCTCCACAGGAGAATATGCAGTGTAACTGTGGCTTCATAGAATGAATTCGGTATTGTTCCTTCTGTTTCTAATTTGTGGAACACTTTCATGAGAATTGGTATTAGTTCTTCTTTGATGGTCTGATAGAATTCTGCACTACAGCCATCTAGTCCCAGGGTTGTTTTGGTGGGAGATTATCATGATTGGTTCTATTTCTTAAGGTGTTAAGGTGCTGTTTAGATGGTTTATCTTATGGATTTGGTATATGTCTAGATAATTGCATATTTCACTCATCTTTCGCAGCGTTTTTTTTTTAATTATTCATTACTTAACTATGAAGTTTATTCATTTCAAGTTTTTTTTTCCAGGCTGCATTCCATGGAATATCTTTGGCTGAACTGGAATTTGCTCTATAGACGAGACTGACAAGGAATTTAGAGATTTTCCTGCCTCAGCATAATAAGTCCTGGGATTAAATGTGTGTTTGCCCCCATTCCCTGGCACCTAGGAATTAATTTTGAAGACTACTTACATACCTTCATATAGTTCAACCCTTATAATATTACAAAATGGAAGCGTATCACAGTGATTCCAGCTTTTAACCAGAGGACTATGGGTCTTATATCATATCTCTTTTGACTTCTAAGAAAGCCATACATACATAGCCAATTTGAGGTCAGCCAGTGCTAATCAATACAATTTGGCCAAAATGGAAAGAAAAAAAAAAAAAAAACACAAAGTGAAAGTGCCTTTCTTATTTTAAGAATGGGCTACATTATAATAACACACACACTCAATCACATTCAGACTCACAGAAACAGACAGACACACACAGAAACACACACAGACACAATCAGACAGAAACAGAGAGTGAGACAGAGAGAGAGAGAGAGAGAGAGAGAGAGAGAGAGAGAGAGAGAGAGAGAGAGAGAGAGAGAGAGAGAGAGAGAGAGAGAGAGAGATCCACAGTGTTGGTGTTGGGAATCATAGCCACCTCCTATTTGGTAGCAGCAACTTTGTGTAACAGATAAGTCATCTTTTTAGATATTGGCTCTAATTTTGAATTGGCCAAGAAAAACCTGATACTATGCAGTCTGGAGCTGACATTTGGATTTCATAGGATCCCTGAAAATGGTTTCTGAGCAAGAGAACATAAAGTTTAATCATTCCTGGTGCATCTCACATATCTTCTGCCCAGTCTCCAAATGAGACACACAGAATTTACTGTTGGGGATTTGATAAAGGGGGTTTATTTTTGACAAGAAGCCCCTGAAGGATTACACAAATACAGTTGAAACAACCTTAGTACATGTCAGAGTGTGGTACCTCCCTTCTTTATGCTTCTCAGTGCAGCTTCATTTAGTGTGTTCATTTAGTCCTGGTCAGAACACACAACAGAGCAGAAACAAACATTCTTTTCAATTTTTACACACCTTCTAATTTTTTCTTGTTTTTGTTGTGTATCTTGACAGACCCTTGCAAGCATTAATTTATTCTTAGATGAATTTGGACATTTTGAGTAATGTTCTCTTCCTACACCTTCCTTCTCTCTCCAGAAATGTGGAGATCTTTACATGACTCAGAGTATAAGATCATTGGCTGCTCTTGCAGAGGGTCTGGGATTCAATTCCCAGTGATCATCCTGTGTGTCACAGCCACATGTAAGTCCTGTTCCAGGGGATCTGATACAAGCTAACTTAGGACCTCCATGTAGTCCAGGAATGTTCACATCCAACAAATACACTCTTTCAGGTAAAAATGTCCATCCAATAGAAATAATGAAAAGTATGCTGTTTACCAATTGCCATGTAGAACTTGATTTCCAAATGAATACAAATATTATCAAGAGCAGACTTTAAAGTATGCATGTAGGTCAACCATTGTGATATGTTTGGTACTTATTTTTTCTTTCTTTTCTGTTTTGCATCCCCTAGGACCTCGCATACCTATGACTTGGAGGAAAGTAATCCAGAGTTCTTCCATAATCTCTGCTTCAGTTTCTGCCTCTACTTACCAGCTCTGAATCAAGTTCTGTCCTGACTTTCCTAGATCATGCAATTTACAAGCTGAGACTTGTAAACAGAAAGAACCCATTACCTCCTTTTGTAGTTTTGGGCCCCGATCTTTATCACATTGAAATCAAGACAGGCTTGCATACTTACACTTATTCTATCTGCCTGTGCTTAAACTACTGGTTACAATCAGTTTGTTCAGAACAGTGGAGTGACTGTTCAATGCCAGACAGTTACCTAGACATTGTTGCCCTATGAATTTGGGTTACATCTCTCTGGGTAACATCATTCTGTCTAATTGGCCACCCAGACATTTATATACTTATAGGAGTACTTATAAAAGGAGAGATTCCAAGATAATGGCTTTCTTTCTACTGATAAGCTTGCCTCCCCGAGTCTCAGCATAAACGTTAATTATGATTCATTAGAAAAGAGCACACACAAGACTGCAGAATCTCAGCCAATACTATTGAGAACACTTTTTTTTTTTTTTAAATCACAAAGCCCTCACACAACGTTTTAAAAATCCTTTACTGGATTCATCTTCTAAGTATACACTATATGTTATATTTAGTGTATCATAAAATACTAAAGAGGAGTATCTACTTATGCACACTGAAAGTGTACTTCAAACAGAAAGCATTAATACTGTTACTCCATAGATGAAACATGTTTATGAAGTAACACTAAGGGAGATTTACACACAATATTTGCATTTCATATGAGGTCCCCAGATGAAACTTAATTGCATCAAAACACATGGCACAGCATGGAATAGGTATGACTAATATTAAAATAGTGAACAGCTGAATGCAGGAAGTATGGAATACAGAGTTACTAAGTTTGGTGGAATACTATATTTACATACAACATACATTAGTGAAAAACTCCTGCTGCATTAACTTTGCACAAGATTGAGTGTCAAAGCTAGTACATTTTGTCTGGTGTTTGGTGGTTGGTTACGCAAGTTGGTTGTGGTTTTTTCATATCCATAGTTAAAGAAGAAGCACTACGAAAAAAATTAGATTCAGAGATTTTCTAATTCCTCTCTCTACCTTTATTTCTGTCCTATCTAGTGTTTTGGAGTATAAAAAGAAGAACCTAGAAAATATCAAACACAAGCTATAAAAATGAATCTTCCTTGCCCTCCACCAGAAATCATCAATTGTGAAGAAATACACTTCATCTTCTTTATCATAAATTTTAAAGGACTCTCTTCAATAGCTTCTTGACTGGACTGTTTCTTTTTACTTTTGTGTGTGTGTGTGTGTGTGTGTGTGTGTGTGTGTGTTTGTGTGTGTGTATGTGCCTTGCTGTGCATAATTCCTTCCTGTGTTGCTATCCATTCATGTTTGTGGATTTACTCACAACAAAGCAGATACAGTGCATTGGAGTATCTTTTGCTTTTTTTGCTTGTTTGTTTGTTTGTTTGTTTTTGTTTTGTTTTGTATTGTTTTGTTTTTTTAATTTTCTGGTGGTGGGGAGTGCATCTATGCTTTTTGTTGGGAGCTATTACTGCAACGCTATTGTCCTGCTCTCTGAATTGGGTCTCTCCCCCCCCCCGATAAGAAAAGAGGGTTAAAAGCAGGCCACAGACTCACTGCTCCGAGAACAACTACAGATTGTTCCAACCCTAAGTCAGTGCTGGATGTCCTGACCTAAAGATGTACCCTGATAACGCCAAGTTCATGCTTCAACCAGTAGTCGCCAAAAGAAAAATTTCCGCTGCCCCTTCCTTTCTGCTGAGAAGTACTTCCTCTCCCCCCCCACCCTGCTGCCCCATCCCTCCTGCTGAGGTGCATTGCTTCTGCCCCATTTCTCCTGCTGAAAGGCACTTCCCCTTTTGCTTGTGCATTTAAACCTTGGTCATGGCTAATACATTGGGGTCCTGATGTAATTCAGAACATTTCCATATCTTTGTTCGCACAATATCCTCATCTCTCTCTACACCCCATTTATTTCTTAGGAGAAAGTCCTGTCGAGACCCTCGAATAACTGGACCTGCTGGACGGGTCAGCTTTTGAAGTTACAAATCAAATACTACCATTGAGTGACAAATCTACCTTAGACAGGGTTTTGAATACTTTAACATAAAGTGTTTCTCTCTTTATTACTAAGAAATTATAATCTTGTTTTTCTTGTACTCCTGAACTGTTACAGAACTTTTAGGTCCATTTATACCAATTTTATGCAGACACTAAGCAATGTCAACCCATTGCTGACATTTTTTTATTGATAATGCAATTTGATCAATACATGAGTTCTTGTTTCTGCCTTGTGTCTGATTGTGTTTTCTTGAAGACTTGTATCTTATGGGCTATAACAAAAACTTGTAATGCTTGTAATGTACAGTTGAGGAGGGTGGTCTGGAGACTCGGGGGGTATTTCTGTGTATAGAATGAATGCCAAGTGCCTGGTGTTAAATCAGGGAAATGTTGCTCCTTAGGCTACATGCTCACCGTTTTGTGTTCATACATTTGGGGACAATATTTTTCAGTACCACAGAGCAAACGTTACAGGTACTTATTTTTAAACTGTCAGTAATCACCAAATCTGAAATCTGGGCCTTGGACCACGCTGTTCTCTCAAAGCTAGTCAGAAAATGCTTAGCCATATGAGCCCAATCCTTGCTTTTTATCCTTAGAGTGGAGGAAAACTGGTCTTTTCTGTAAGGGTTTTGCAATTAGAGATTCTGGTGTCAGCAGAGCTTACATGACCCCTATTGAGGTTGATCATTTGTAATAGCAAGGGAAATGTGGGAGGATCATTACCCTGATGGCTCAAAATAAGTCTAGAACACACTGCATTCTTCCCCCTTGTGGGTGCCATCCCTGTTCCCTGTCACATTTTGAAGAGAAACAGTGCTCCTCCAGGAAGCTGGAGGAAATTGGCCTGTATTCCTTTGGATGCTGTTAGACCCAGCCTCCAGGTCAGGACTGACTATCATTAAGGCCCCTGTCCCTGCTGTTCTCTCAGTTCTCCACAAAACAAGAGACTCTCTTTAGCTTTTGTGCTGAGTGATGTCAGCCCTTCTTCTCATATACTGATTAACTAGGCTATTTGGGCCTTAGAAGAATGTCTTTTTCTCAACTATCTATTTACCAGGTAAACTGTCAGTGAGAATGGTGAGACATCTATTCTTGGCAAGGTTACCATAATTAAGGGCAGGGAATATGAAGATAATGCAGACTTATTGATATATTCCCAAAGTCTAGATTTAATTGACACTCTAATGACTTGCACAAGAAACATGAGATTGTGGGTTGACTTCAAAGTGTAACATATGAGGTCCATATAGAAAATCAGGAGATGACTGTTGAGAACAGCACTGGGCTTTAAAGAATTTGTTCTACCATGACTTTCCCAATATTTCACCATCTTAATAAGTATGTTGTGAAGGCAGGAGATGGTGTAAGAGTGTTCTCATCAGCATCTAGGTCCCATGGATGCTTGTACACTCTGTCACTTCAAGATATCTATGGCACAGTGGTACCTGATTAACAAAGAAGCCTTTGTAGTGCCACAGAGCAGCAAATAGTGGCCTAGAAGCAGGAAGTAGGAAGGTTGACCATGGCCCTCCTTTCAGGATTTACACTTTAAAGCTGAGACACACTGTAAAACACACATGTTTCTGACATTTAGCCCATGGAATGTACAGAGAATATCTCGGTCGATTAGTGTGATGGTTTTAGACATGACTGAAAATGTGTTTATGTTAATCTGAGTGTGCTAGTAATCTTATGCCAACTTGTGAAAATCTAGAGTCACCTACGAAGAGGAAACATCAAATAGGATCTCCCTACATTAGATGGGTCTATAGGCATGCTTTTTGGATTAAAAAAAGTATATATTAATTTAATTTTTTTCATGTAATATGGGTTGAACAAATTCTTTCCCTACTTTATATCCCTACCATTCAACTCAGAGACACTGTGAAACTTATAGAAGTCATGGACCAAATGGATTTAACAGATACATGTGGAACATCTCTCCCTAAGACAAGAACACACATGGTATGCACTCACTGCTACGTGGATATTAGACAAAGAACACTGAATACCCATGATATTATACAGTAAATATCTGCACCGAAGCTGTACCCATACTGTATTCATATCATCACGAATCAGTATGCACAGTTCTCAGTACTGTGCATCTCCTAAAGGAGTATTGCCAACAGCAGATTTAGCAAGGCCTCAACAAGAATTATACCACTGGTAACATCACAATTTGTGGCTTTTAGGCTATATTAGGAGCTGGAGGTCATCCTCCTCATCTCTGTTATTCCCACAGCCTGAGGAAATTAGGGGAGCTTGCAATAACAGCAAGGATGGAGAACCAGAGACCAGCAAAGGGACTAAGACCATCTATCAGAATAAAAACCAATCTCTTCTAATATTTGAAATATCTGCCTTCCTAGCCCTTCTAATAAACCTATTTTTCAAATCAGACCTAAAGCCAAAATGCATGGTAGAATGTCTTTAGAATGAAAATAGCAGTTGCCACCTTAAGCCTTTGTTTGCAGGGATGCACTCCCCCTGCAGTCTGATTGGAGGATATTGATTGACCTGCTTAAGAAAAAGAGACACAGACAATGAGAAAGTAGCAATGCAAAGCTTCTTTTGGGGAAGTCCAGATACTTTATTCAGTTGCAAATTGCAAAGCTCTGAGAGTAGCAAGAAAACAGCTTTTCTGGGAGGCTGAGTCCCCAACTAAATTCTATGCAAAAGAGGAATTTTAGTTCTCAGAGTGATACTTATAAGAAGATTCAGGATCTGTGTTCAGCTAACAAATTAATCTCTTGGGCAGCCTCTGTGCTCCATGTTCTTATGAAAAAATGCAAACCGAGCCCCTTCCCCAGATTCGAATCGGATCTGGACCCTTACATTCCTTAGTTAGTGTGTCCTTTCATTTTATCAATGCATAAGAATTAGAAGTAACTGGATGCCAGTGGTGATCTGCTGCAGACTGACCTTTAATATCAGTTTGCAAAAAATTTAGATCAAATAAAGTAAAGGCAAGATGTGCCTTTGGTGACCTTGGGGGATATAACTGCCACTGTTTTGTCATAAAAGGCCAATTCTTTAAGGTCTGATGAGCACATTGAACTATTCCGTTTGCCATGGGCTTATAATGAATTCAAGTTTTATGTTTGATTCCAAATTCCTTAAAGAATGAAATAAAATTTTTACTAGAATAGGATGGCCCATTATCTGTTTTGATATGTTTAGGCAATCCTATTGCATTAAATGCTTGTGGGCAATGATCAATTACGTTTTTAGAAACCTTTCCTTTATGCAGAGAAGCAGAAAAAAGCAAAAAGAAATCCTGAACAAGTATCGATACAAACATGTTCATATTTTAGTTTTCCAAATTCTGCATAATGGGTTATATCCATTTGCCAAATATGATTAGACATAAGGCCTCTAGAATTGACTTATAAATGTGGCACTGGAGATAATGAAATACATTTAGGACATTGCTTTACAATCATTTCGCTTGTTCTTTAGTGATCTTATGTCTTGTGTGTGTGTGTGTGTGTGTGTGTGGGTGTGTGTGCGTGTGTGTGTTTGTGGGTATGTTATTAAAATAAAAGTTAAAAAAAAAGCTTTTAAATTTTGTAAGAAAAAAAGCTGAGAAAACTGTGCTGAGAAAGCAATCCAATAAGCAGCCTTTCTCCATGTACCCTGCCTATACTCCTACATGTGTCCTGTCTTGATTTCACTCAGTGATGGAGTGCAATATAGAAATATAATACAAACTAAGCCTTTTTTCAAAGGAAAGGGAGGAGATGGTGGATGGGTTGGGGATTTGTTGAATGGAAAATGGGAAAGGAGCTATCATTTAAAATGTAAATAAATCCCAAAATTAATGAAAGACAATATGTCCTATGCAGAAATCCAAAATGACAACATGAAACTGCTCACATACTATCTCCTAAGCTCAAATGTGTAAGGCTTGGACATGCATGACTTCCATCTGTGCCTGCAGGCCACTGAAATCCGCATCAACTATGTGGATATCTACCCTGACTTCCTGGCACAGATGCTCCCCAAAATGAAGTGGGCAGTGATTATGCAGGGAGCAGTCACCTCAATCTTGGCTGAGGTACTTAAAGATCCAACTGAAAGCTATTAACAGGACGACACGTTTTTTAGGAAGATGTACCCACATGTGGCTTGAGATTGATGTATTGGATGGTACCCTGCAGTTCTCAGAATCTGGACATCTTTTCCCTATAAGCTGCAGGATCCCCAATATGGTGTTGAATGATAAGGATACAGAGATACAAACTTGTTAGCCACCACACTGTGAGGTGGGAGAGGGTGCACAGGTGAAGGAACACCCTCATTGAAGCAGGGGGACAGGGGATGTGATAGGGGGTTTCTGGAGGAGTGGGAAACTGGGAAAGAATACAACATTTGAAATGTAAGTTAAAATATATGTAATTAAAAAAAAGACCAACCAAATAATGCAAAGTGAGGGGCCCATCGCTGCCACCGAATATGTAGCAAATGATGGCCTAGTTGGACACAGTGAGAGGAGGGGATCCTGGTCCTGAGAGACTCTATACCTCAGTGTAAGGGAATGGCATGACAGGGAAGCAGGAGTGCTTAGGTTGGTCAGTAGGGGGAGGAGGGACATGTTATTGGGTTTTTAGAGGGGAAAACTTGAAATGGGATAACATTTAAAATGTAAATATAGAAAATATCTAATAAAATAAAATAATAAAATAAAAAACCTTGGGAACAATAAGTTAATAGCAGAATAAAAAAAAATCAAAGAAGCTGGGTGTGGTGTTGCAAGCCTTTATTCCCTGGACTTGGTAGGCAGAGGCAGGCAAATTTATGAGTTCAAGGCCAACCAGGTTTTCAGAATGAGTTCTACAACAGCCAAGCCTACACAGAGAAAACCTGCCTCAAAAAAAAATAAGAAAGAAAGAAAGAAAGGAAGAAAGAAAGAAAGAAAGAAAGAAAGAAAGAAAGAAAGAAAGAAAGAAAGAAAGAAAGAAAGAAAGAAAGAAAGAGCAAAGCACCAAAGCACTCATGTGCATGCACTGGTTCCAAAGACAGCCCTGTCCAAATGATACAACAGCACATATTTTCACAAAATGGATTCTGAACATGTCCTCAGATCGTTCCTTTGACTATACTATCTAGGTTATTCCCCTGATGGTCACAAGAAACAAAAGGAAGCAAGATATTAGTCTGAAGCAGATATCAGACTGATGCCAAGACCAGCCTATGACTCCATTATGCTTTCTGTTTTCAAGCATCCAGAGAGTGGTTCTCAACCTTTCTAATGCTACAGTTCCTTCATATATATTCTTCCTCATGCTTGGTGAGCCCTTACATAGAATTATTTTTTTCCTACTTCATAACTGTAATTTCCTACTGTTATAAATCCTAACATAAATACCTGACATAAAGATAGTCCTAGACAACTCCCATGAAAGTGTCACAAGGACTTAGAACTTATAGGTTGCCATTCACAGTGCCAGGAAATACTAGTAAGACTAGCCAGCTCCTTGATTTTTACACTTTCTGCCTTCCAGAACTGTACTAGGATAGATGTGATCTATTTTAGTTGTCTAATCATGTGATCATCTGGAGTTGTCTAATACTATCTTTATGTCAGGTATGTATGTTAGGATTTATAACAGTAGGAAATTATAGTTATGAGGTAGGAAAAAATAATTTAATGTAGGGGTTCACCAAGCATAAGGAAGAATATATATGAAGGAACTTGGAAACACACATACCCAAGTGGATGATGGAGTCTATTTTTCCTGTCCTGGAATCTTGGCAGGGATGAGTCAGCTCTAATGAAATAGATGAGAAAGGTTACTGGATGAATTC